>NC_083335.1:12020308-12320308 GCF_963455315.2 Globicephala melas | reverse complement strand
TTCTCAAAATCTTTGGTTTTCAGCAGTTTAACTGTGATATGCCTAAGAGTGATTTTCTTTGTATTTATTCATCTTTGGATTCATTGAATTTTTTGAGTCTATAAATTTATGCCTTTCATCAAACTATGGATTTTGGGGGGTATTATTATTTCCTCAAATAAACTTTCTGCACTTTTCCATCTGGTACTCCAGTTAATTAAGACTCTGATCATTTTTCTTGAATTTTTCTCTCTTCTGCAGATTGGATACTGTCTATTGATTTATCAACAAGTTTTATGTCTTTCTATGTTATCGTCTTTTAGTGAATTTTTATATTTCAAATATTGTGTTAAGTTCTGGAATTTCCATTTGGTTCTCTTTTATAATTTATATTTCACTGATGTGATATTTTCATTTTTATAAGCATACGTTCCTTTCTGTCATTGAGCACGGATACAGTTGCTTTAAAAAATCCTTTTTTGATAATTCAACATCTGAATCATCTTGGACTTGGTCCCCTTTATTATTATTTCTCTTGTTACTGTGTCACATTTTTCTGGTACTTTGTGTCAAGTAATTTTACATTGTATTCTGGACACATATTATGTTATGGAAATTCTGGATTATTTCATGTTCCTCTAAAGAGGATTGATATTTTGTTTTAGAAGGTATTAACATATTTGGCGGGGTGGTGGTGTGTTGAATTGGGAGATTAGGATTGACATATATACACTAATATGTATAAAATGGATAACTAATAAGAACCTGCTGTATAAAAAAATAAATAAAATAAAATTCAAAAAAACCCATATTTGGATTCAAACTTCAAACTCTGTCTTCTTAATGACAGATCAAATCTCAGTTAAATTATCTTATCCTTAACTGTCCTTCTTGAGGTCTTCTCCACACAGACATAAGGAAGAGTTCAGTCAGAGATTCTAATAGAGATTACATATAGATTTTGAGGCTTATCCTTTGTGGTTTTCTCCTTTATGGAATTTTCCTCTCATTTTGCAGTGCCAGTGTTTGCCTCAAACTTTGTGCTATGATTCTTCAAGCCAGAAGAACTCTTTTGGAATTCTGGTCTTTCCACATGGCACTGACCGCATCTGGCTCTAGGCTAAAAGTCATGAAAATAGGTAACTCATACTATGCTGTCTTCTTTCCCTAAGAATTAACTCCTAGAATCTGCTTGCTTTTGTTCACTCTACAGAAGTTTTAGGTCATTGTTTCTTGTATTTTGTCTAGAGTTTATAGTTGTTATCTATGTGAAGATAAGAACTTTCTAGGTCATATCTGGTTTTCCTTTGGTGTTATAATATTGCATAAAACTCATATGAAACCACTTCCTTTCTATCAATCTGATGATCTCATCCCGCATGGGATTTCTACCTGCCCCTTTAAACTGACAGCCACAATCCTTTACTGTGCTACACTGTGATTTGTCTGTGGGACTTCATCAGTATATCAACCAAATTAATTTATCATTATGTTGTTTTTCTGGTCAGTACTATTGTCTTCCCAATTATAAACCCAAACATTTTCACATTGAGAAGCCAGCGTGTGGAAGAGGTTTGTGAGAAAGGTAGTCAGCGAGGTCTTTTGAGTGTGATTTTGGATTGCAACTGGCTTCCAATATTACCAGTAAGAAGCCCCCATATTACTGCAGAATAGTCAAGGTGAAAACTATAAAAATATTTTCAACATTTTTGCCTTTTTTAGAAAATGTCTATCTTTTAGTCGAGTAGCAGACTTCTGCTAAGCTCCAATAATATTCCAAGCACTATGCTAGGCTGGGGTTCTCTATTAGTCTGCTTGGGCTGCCATAACAAATTACCACATACTGGCTGGCTTAAGCAGCAGAAATTTATTTTCTTATAGTTCTGGAGGCTGGAAGTCCAAGATGAAGGTGCCACCATGGTCAGTTTCTGATAAGAGTTCTCTTTCTGCCTTGCAGATGGCTACCTTCTCTCTGTGTCCTAACATGGGAAAGAGAAAGAGTGTGCCCTCTGAGGTCTCTTCTTATAAAAACAATAATCCTATTGTATCAGGGCCCCACCCTCATGACCTCATTTAACCTTAGTTAACTCCATAAAGGCCTTATCTCCAAACACAGTCACATTGGAAGTTGGGGCATGAATATTTGAATTTTGGTGGGAGGCAAACATTCGGTCCATAACAGGCTTCAAGATGAATATGGCACAAAGAGCTCTGTTATGTATAATTCTCATGTACCCATCAGAAATAGGCAAATGATCTACAGTGACAAGAGATGTAATATACTAATCTTAACTTTAAAATTTGATACAACAAATGGGAATAGAGGGAAGTTGACTTGCACATTGAAGTTTTCACTTGGTTCCCACAGATCATAGCTTAGAAGCAGTGCATGTAAAAAACGTAGAGCTGGAAATCAACCCTCAGTGTATATCCATATTAGCCACAGATTACAAAGCTGCTGTCAGTTTAGATTATATTTACAGGAGTAGAATTTCCAGAATGAAGGAGATGATAATCTTACTGTTCTCTGTTCTTACAAGATGACACCTGGAATATTTTACTTGGTTCTGGGTGCCAGAATTCATGAAGACATAAATAAACCAGCACACACTCAGATGAGCAAATATGATGGGTGAGGAATGAAAAACTATATCATATAAAGAGTGGTTGATGAAAGTGATCAGAGTGGCCTAGAGAATAGAAAACTAAAAGGGCTATAATCTCCACTTTTTAACATGTAAGTGAACAATACATAAATTAAGCATTATACTTTTTGGAGACATAATTAGGTTGATTATAAGGAAGAACACTCAAATAGTCACAGCTCTCTGAAGATGGAATAGGTAGAGTTGGGACATAGTGAGCTCCCTGTCATTAATAGTATGTAAGTACCCACTATATGACTATCAGCAGGGATATTGTAGAAGGAATTCTAGAATCAACTGGGGATTGGACCAGAAAACATTTCATGGCCCTTCCAACTTGAAGATTCTTAAAGAGTGTGATACTTTTTTTAAAATTAATTTTTATTGGAGTATAGGTGCTTTACAGTGTTGTATTAGTTTCTACTGTACAGCAAAATGAATCAACTATACATATACCTATATCCCCTATTTTTTGGATTTCCTTCCCATTTAGGTCACCAAAAAGTGTGATTCTTTTTTTTTTAAAACATCTTTGTTGGAGTATAATTGCTTTACAATGTTGTGTTAGTTTCTGCTTTATAACAAAGTGAATCACCTATACATATACATATATCCCCATATCTCCTCCCTCCTGCGTCTCCCTCCCACCCTCCCTATCCCACCCCTCTAGGTGGTCACAAAGCACCAGGCTGATCTCCATCTGTTATGTGGCTGCTTCCCACTAGCTATTTTATGTTTGGTAGTGTATATATGTCCATGCCACTCTCTCACTTCATCCCAGCTTACCCTTCCCTCTCCCTGTGTCCTCAAGTCCATTCTCTATGTCTGCATCTTTATTCCTGTCCTGCCCCTAGGTTCTACAGAACCTTTTATATATATATTCCATATATATGTGTTAGCATATGGTATTTGTTTTTCTCTTACTGACTTACTTCACTCTGTTTGACAGTCTCTAGGTCCATCTACCTCACTACAAATAACTCAATTTCATTTCTTTTTATGGCTGAGTAATATTCCATTGTATATGTGCCACATCTTCTTTATCCATTCATCTATCAATGGACACTTAGGTTGCTTCCATGTCCTGGCTGTTGTAAATAGAGCTGTAATGAACATTGTGGTACATGACTCTTTTTGAATTATGGTTTTCTCAGGGTATATGCCCAATAGTGGCATTGCTGGGTTGTATGGTAGTTCTATTTTTAGTTTTTATTTTTTTGAATTTTATTTATTTTTTATACAGCAGGTTCTTATTAGTTATCAATTTTATACATATTAGTATATATATTTCAATCCTAATCTCCCAATTCATCCCACCACCATCGCCATGCCACACCCACTTTCCCCCCTTCGTGTCCATATGTTTGTCTTCTACATCTGTGTCTCTATTTCTGCCTTGCAAACTGGTTCACCTGTACCATTTTTCTAGATTCCACATATATGCATTAACATATGATATTTATTTTTCTTTCTGACTTACTTCACTCTATATGACAGTCTCTAGGTCCATCCACGTCTCTACAAATGACCCAATTCCATTCCCTTTTATGGCTGAGTAATATTCCATTGTATATATGTACCACATCTTCTTTATCCATTCGTCTGTTGATGGACAATTAGGTTGCTTCCATGACCTGGCTATTGTAAATAGTGCTTCAATGAACATTGAGTTGCATGTGTCATTTTGAATTATGGTTTTCTCAGGGTACATGTGAGTTCTGGGATTGTGGGGTGATATGGTAATGCTATTTTTAGTTTTTTAAGGAACCTCCATACTGTTTCCATAGTGGCTGTGTCAATTCACATTCCCACCAACAGTGCAAGAGGGGTCCCTTTTCTCCACAACCTCTCCAGACTTTATTGTTTGTAGATTTTTTTGATGATGGCCATTTTGACTGCTGTGAGGTAATACCTCATTGTAGTTTTGATTTGCATATCTCTAATAATTAGTGATATGGCGCATACTTTCATGTGTTTGTTGGCAATCTATATGTCTTCTTTGGAGAAATATCTATTTAGATCTTCTGCCCATTTTGGGATTGAGCTGTTTCTTATTTTGGTATTGAGATTCAGGTGCTGCTTGTAAATTTTGGAGATTAATCCTTTGTCAGTTGCTTCATCTGCAGATATTTTCTCCCATTCTGAGGGTTGTCTTTTCGTCTTGTTTATGGTTTCCTTTGCTGTACAAAAGCTTTTAAGTTTCATTAGGTCCCATTTGTTTATTTTTGTTTTTCTTTCCATTTCTCTAGGAGGTGGATAAAAAAGGATCTTGTTGTGATTTATGTCATAGAGTGTTCCTCCTATGTTTTCCTCTAAGAGTTTTATAGTGTCTGGCCTTACACTTAGATCTTTAATCAATTTTGAGTTTATTTTTGTGTGTGGTGTTAGGGAGTGTTATCAATTCATTCTTTTACATGTAGCTGTCCAGTTTTCCCAGAACCACTTATTGAAGGGGCTCTCTATTCTCCATTGTATATTCTTGTCTCCTTTACCAAAGATAAGGTGACCATATGTGTGTGGGTTTATCTCTGGGCTTTCTATCTTGTTCCATTGACCTGTATTTCTGTTTCTGTGCCAGTATCATACTGTCTTGATTACTGTAGCTTTGTACTATAGTCTGAAGTAAGGGAGCCTGATTCCTCCATTTTTCTTTCACAAGATTGCTTTGGCTATTCTGGGTCTTTTGTGTTTCCATACAAATTGTGAAAATTATTATTCTAGTTCTGTGAAAAATGCTGTTGGTATTTTGATAGGGATTGCATTGAATTTGTAGATTGCTTTGGGTAGTATAGTCATTTTCACAATGTTGATTCTTCCATTCCAAGAGCATGGTATCTCTTTCCATCTGTTTCTATCATCTTTAATTTCTTTCATCAGTGTCTTATAGTTTTCTGCATAAAGGACTTTTGTCTCTTTAGGTAGGTTTATTCCTAGGTATTTTATTCTTTTTGTTGCAATGGTAAATGGGAGTGTTTCCTTAATTTCTCTTTCAGAATTTTCATCATTAGTGTATAGGAATGCAAGAGATTTCTGTGCATTAATTTTATATCCTGCTACTTTACCAAATTCATTTATTAGCTCTAGTAGTTTTCTGGTAACATCTTTGGGATTCTCTACATATAGTGTCGTGTCATCTGCAAACAGTGACAGTTTTACTTCTTCTTTTCCAGTTTGTATTCATTTTATTTCTTTTTCTTCTCTGATTGCTGTGGCTAAAACTTCCAAAACTATGTTGAATAATAGTGGTGAGAGTGGACAATCTCGTCTTCTTCCTGATCTTAGTGGAAATGGTTTCAGTTTTTCACCTTTGTGAACAATGTTGGCTGTGGGTCTGTCATATATGGCCTGCATTATGTTGAGGTAAGTTCCTTCTATGCCTACTTTCTGGAGTGTTTTTAACATAAATGGCTGTTGAAATTTGTCAAAAGCTTTTTCTGCATCTATTAAGATGATCATATAGTTTTTCTCCTTCAGTTTGTTAATATGGTTTATCACATTGATTGATTTGCATATATTGAAGAATCCTTGCATTCCTGGGATAAACCCCACTTGATCATGGTGTATGATCCTTTTAATGTGCTGCTAGATTCTGTTTTCTAGTATTTTGTTGAGGATTTCTGCATCTATGTTCATCAGTGATATTGGCCTATAGTTTGCTTTTTTTTTGTGACATCCTTGTCTGGTTTTGGTGTTAAGGTGATGTTGGCCTCATAGAATGAGTTTGGGAGTGTTCCTCCCTCTGCTATATTTTGGAAGAGTTTGAGAAGGATAGGTGTTACTCTTCTCTAAATGTTTGGTAGAATTCGCCTGTGAATCCATCTGGTCCTGGGCTTTTGTTTGTTGGAAGAGTTTTAATCTCAGTTTCAATTTCAGTGCTTGTGATTGGTCTGTTTATATTTTCTATTTCTTCCTGGGTCAGTCTCGGGAGGCTGTGCTTTGCTAAGAATTTGTCCATTTCTTCCAGGTTGTCTGTTTTATTGGCATATAGTTGCTTGTAGTAATCTTTCATGATCCTTGGTATTTCTGTAGTGTCTGTTGGTACTTTTCCTTTTTCATTTCTAATTCTGTTCATTTGAGTCTTTCCCTTTTTTTCCTGATGAGTCTGGCTAGTGGTTTATCAATTTTGTTTATCATCTCAAAGAACCAGCTTTTGGTTTTATTGATCTTAGCTATTGTTTCCTTCATTTCTTCTTTTTTTTTTTTTTTTTGTGGTACACGGGCCTCTCACTTTTGTGGCCTCTCCTGTTGTGGAGCACAGGCTCCGGATGCGCAGGCTCAGCAGCCATGGCTCACAGGCCTAGCCGCTCTGCGGCATGTAGGATCTTCCCGGACTGGGGCATGAACCCATGTCCCCTGCATCGGCAGGCAGACTCTCAACCACTGTGCCACCAGGGAAGCCCCTTCATTTCTTTTTTATTCATTTCTGATGTGATCTTTATGATTTCTTTCTTTCTGCCAACTTTGGGGTTCTTGTTCTTCTTTCTCAAATTGGCTTAGGTGTAAGGTTAGGTTGTTTATTTGAGATGTTTCTTGTTTATTGAGGTAGGATTTTATTTGTATAAACTTCCCTCTTAGAACTGGTTTTGTTGCATCCCATAGGTTTTGGGTCATCGTTTTTAATTGTCATTTGTTTCAAGGTATTTTTTTATTTCCTCTTTGATTTCTTCAGTGATCTCTTGGTTATTAAGTAGTGTATTGTTTAGCCTCCATGTGTTTGTATTTTTTACAGATTTTTTCTGTAATTGATATCTAGTCTTATAGCACGTGGTCAGAAAAGATACTTGATACGATATCAAGTTTCTTAAATTTACCAAGCCTTGCTTTTTGACCCAAGTACTTGAGAAGAAAGTGTATTCTGTCGTTTTTGGATGGAATGTCCTATAAATATCAATTAAGTCCATCTAGTTTAATGTATCTTTTAAAGCTTGTGTTTCCTTATTTATTTTCATTTTGGATGATCTGTCCATTGGTGAAAGTGGGGTTTTAAAGTCCCCTACTATGATTGTGTCACTATTGATTTCCCCTTTTATGGCTGTTAGCATTAGCCTTATGTATTGAGGTGCTCCTATGTTGGGTGCATAAATATTTACAATCGTTATATCTTTTTCTTGGATTGATCCCTTGATCATTATGTAGTGTCCTTCTTTGTCTATTGTAATAGTCTTTATTTTAAAGTCTATTTTTTTCTGATATGAGAATTGCTACTCCAGCTTTCTTTTGATTTCCACTTGCATGGCATATCTTTTTCCATCCCTTCAGTTTCAGTCTGTATGTGTCCCTAGGTCTGAAGTGGGTCTCTTGTAGACAGCATATATATGGGTCTTGTTTTTGTATCCATTCAGTCAGTCTTTGTCTTTTGGTTGGAGCATTTAATTCATTTACATTTAAGGTAGTTATCAATAATGTGTTCCTATTACCATTTTCTTAATTGTTTTTTGTTTGTTTTTGTAGGTCTTTTCCTTCTCTTGTGTTTCCTGCCTAGAGAAGTTCCTTTAGGATTTGTTGTAAAGCTGGTTTGGTGGTTTGAATTCTCTTAGCTTTTGCTTGTCTGTAAATTTTTAAATGTCTCAGTCGAATCTGAATGAGATCCTTGCTGTGTAGAGTAGTCTTGATTGTAGCTTTTTCCCTTTCATCACTTTAAATATGTTCTGCCACTCCCTTTTGGCTTGCAGAGTTTCTGCTGAAAGATCAGCTGTTAACTTTATGGGGATTCCCTTGTATGTTATTTGTTGCTTTTCCCTTGCTGCTTTTAATATTTTTTCTTTGTATTTAATTGTTGACAGTTTGATTAATATGTGTCTTGGCGTGTTTCTCCTTGGATTTATTCTGGGTGGGGTGCTCTTTGCTTCCTGTACTTGATTGACTATTTCCTTTCCCATATTAGGGAAGTTTTCAACTCTAATCTCTTCAAATGTTTTCTCAGCCCCTCTCTTTTACTCGTCTTCTTCTGGGACCCCTATATTTTGAATGTCTGTGAGTTTAATGTTGTCCCAGAAGTCTCTGAGTCTCTCCTCAATTCTTTTCATTCTTTTTCTTTATTCTGCTTTGCAGTAGTTATTTCCACTTTTTTATCTTCCAGGTCACCTATACCTTATTCTGCTATTGATTTCTTCTAGAGAATTTGAATATTTAAATATTCAAAATAATTGTAAATTATTTTTGTAAATACAAAATATTTGTAAATATTTAGTTCCTCCAAGTCCTTGTTAAACGTTCCTTGTATTTTCTCCATTCTATTTCCAAGGTTTTGGATCATCTTTACTATCATTACTCTGAATTCTTTTTCAGGTAGACTGCCTACTTCCTGTTCATTTGTTTGGTCTGGTGGGTTTTTACCTTGCTCCTTCATCTGCTGTGTATTTCTCTTTCTTCTCATTTTGCTTAACTTACTGTGTTTGGGGTCTCCTTTCTGCAAGCTGCAGGTTCGTAGTTACCATTGTTTTCTGTGTCTGCCCTCAGTGGATAAGGTTGGTTCTGTAGGTTGTGTAGGCTTTCTGGTGGAGGGGCCTAGTTGCCTGTGCTCTGGTGGATAAGGCTGTATCTTGTCTTTCTCGTGGGCAGGAGTGCATCTGGTGGTGTGTTTTGGGGTGTCTGTGAACTGATTATAATTTTAAGCAGCCTCTCTGCTAATGGCTGGAATTATGTTCCTGTTTTGCTAGCTGTTTGGCATGGAGTGTCCAGCACTGTAGCTTGCTGGTCATTGAGTGGAGCTTGGTGTTAACATTGATATGGAGATATCTGGGAGAGCTTTTTGCATTTTATATTATGTGGGGCCAGGAGGTCGCTGGTGGACCAATGTTGTGAACTCAGCTCTCCCACCTTAGAGGCTCAGGCCTGACACCCAGCTGCAGCACCAAGACTCTGTCAGCCACCTGGCTCAGAAGAAAAGGGAGAAAAAAAAGAAAGAAAGAACGAAAAAGAAAATATTAAAATAAAAAAATATATTATAAAATATTAAAAAGTAATAAAAAATAGAAAGAAAGAGAGAGCAGCCAAACCAAAAACAAATCCACCAATGAAAACAGCACTAAAAACTATTAAAAAAAAAAAGGACAGACAGAACCCTAGGACAAATATTAAAAGCAAACCTGTACAGACAGAATCACACAAAGAAGCATACACATACATACTCACAAAAGGAGAAAAAGGAAAAATATATATATATTAAAAAAAGTAGGAGTGCAACCAAATCAATAAACAAATCTACCAATGATAATAAGCTGTAAATACTAAACCACGATAAACATAAAATCAGAAACAAGGTAGATGCAGAAAGCAAACCCGAAGTCTACAGTTGATCCCAAAATCCACCGCCTCAATTTTGGGATGATTCGTTGTCTATTCAGGTATTCCACAGACACAGCGTACATCAAGTTGATTGTGGAGATTTAATCTGCTGCTCCTGAGGTTGCATGGAGAGATTTCACTTTCACTTCTTTGTTCGCACAGCTTCTGGGGTTCAGCTTTGATTTGGCCCTGCCTCTGCGTGTAGGTCGCCTGAGGGCATATGTTCCCCACCCAGACAGGACGGGGTTAAAGTAGCAGCTGATTATGGGGCTCTGGCTCACTCAGGCCAGGGGGAGGGAGGGATACAGAATGCGGGGCGAGTCCGCGGTGGCAGAGGCTGGCGTGATGTTGCAACAGCCTGAGGCATGATGTGTGTTCTCCTGGGGATGTTGTCCCTGGATCATGGGACCCTGGCAGTGGCGGGCTGCACAGGCTCCCGGGAGGGGAGGTGTGGATAGTGACCTGTGCTTGCACACAGGCTTCTTGGTGGCGGCAGCAGCATCCTTAGCGTCTCATGCCCGTCTCTGGGGTCCGCGCTGTTAGCTGCAGCTTGCGCCTGTCTCTGGAGCTTATTTAGGTGGTGCTCTGTATCCCCTCTCCACACGCACCCCAAAACAATGGTCTCTTGCCTCTTAGGCAGGTCCAGACTTTTTCCCGGACTCCCTTCCGGCTAGCTGTGGCGCATTAGTCCCCTTCAGGCTGTGTTCACACAGCCAACTCCAGTCCTCTCCCTGGGATCCAACCGAAGCCGAATCCTCAGCTCCCAGCCCCACCCGTCCTGCCTGGCGGGTGAGCAAACAAGCCTCTCAGGCTGGTGAGAGCTGGTTGGCACCGATCCTCTGTGCAGAAATCTCTCCGCTTTGCCCTCTGCACCCCTGTTGCTGCATTCTTTTCCGTGGCTCCGAATCTTCCCCCCTGCCCACCCCGTATCACCACCAGTGAAGGGGCTTCCTAGTGTGTGGAAGCTTTTCCTCCTTCACAGCTCCCTCCCAGAGGTGCAGGGCCTGTCCCTATTTTTTTTTTTAACCTCTTTATTGGAGTATAATTGCTTTACAATGGTGTGTTAATTTCTGCTTTATAACAAAGTGAATCAGTTATACATATATCCTCATATCTCCTCCCTCTTGCATCTCCCTCCCTCCCACCCTCCCTATCCCACCCCTGTAGGTGGTCACAAAGCACCGAGCCGATCCCCCTGTGCTATGCGGCTGCTTCCCACTAGCCATCTATTTTACCTATTATTTTGTCTCTGTTTTTCCTTTTTTCTTTTGCCGTACCCAGGTACGTGGGGAGTTTCTTGCCTTTTGGGAAGACTGAGGTGGTTGCCCGCATTCAGTAGGTGTTCTGTAAGAGCTGTCCCACATGTAGATGTATTTTTGATGTATTTGTGGGGAGGAAGGTAATCTCCATGTCTTACTCCTCCACCATCTTGAAGCTATCCCCGAAAATCCTGCTGCATCCAAATTGGGAGGAAATCAACTGTGCTTTCACCTATGGCAGCAGCCTGCTCGCCCACAGCTGTGCTGTGCATCTGCAGCCAGCCTTACTGTGGAAGGTAGATTGCAGCTCCTCTCATGCTTCTTGGCACCGGGTCTGGAGAACGGCTGCCATTCATTTTGTAAGAAGGCCAGCAGCATGTGATGTTTATCCACAGATCATATCTTAAGTGACATCCGGTTTCTTCAAATACTGCTATTTTCAACAGTGTTTTAAACACTCATGATAGTGCCTGCTAAATGTTCACAGGTGCCGCAAGGACATCTTCATAAAGATGTACACAAACGTTGACCACATAGATTTCTTTGAGGTGCAGCCAGCCCTCCTCCATTCTCCGCTTCTCCAGGAGTGTGATTCTTAAGAGCCCCCCAAAATTTTCTTCTCTATAAAATAATAAAGAGCTCTCATTTAAGTATTAAGCAATTTTGATGGATTTCACATGAAATTGTATTTACTCATTGGGTACACTGAGACAAAATTAAACCATGAATGCAGTCCTTTCCTGCTATATTTGTTATTGGTACTGGAGCTATTCTTTATCACTAAGCATCTTCACTAGTGGATGTGATGCAAGTCCACTTATATATCACATTTTATTGCCCCATGAGAGTACTCAGTTGATTAACAAGTATTTTTGAGAATTAATTCTATGCTTAGCACTAGATAGGGTCTGTGAAGTAATAGAAGTTTCAGACAGAGCCCCTGCTCCTAAGGATTTCCATTGTCTTTAGGAAGTCTGTAGGGCACAAAAGCCCAGGTAAATGAACCAGGCTCTAGGATTTCTCAGAGGGGAGGTTGATATAGGTGAGAGTGGTCAAGGGTACAAAACATAAGCTAACATGTCCCAGACTGAACTTGTATCTATCACCCCTTGAATACCTTTCTTATGTCCCTATCTCAGTGAATTGAATCACTTTGCATCAAGTTTTCCAAGCAGAGATTTGATAGTCATCTTTGATGCCACCCTATCCCTCTATCCAAATCATCAAATCTATTGGTAGATAATACCAATTTTACCTTTATCTCTTAAACATTTTTTCTCTGTTATATCTGCCACCACCATAGTCAAGTCTGCTTGGAAAACTGCAACTTCTTCTAAGTGATCTCCCTGTCTCTCCTTATCCTATTCATTCTCATTTCATGACCTTTCTCAACTCCAGCATGAGGATGTTTCTCTTCTACTCAAACAGTTTCATTGGTACCTTTGTCTCTAAAGGATTTCATACTCCTTGATATGGTGCTAAAAGCCCTTCACAATCTGAACCCAGTCTCTTTCTCCAGCATCATATCTTGCCTCTTTTATCCTCTATGTTCTTGCCGTACTTAAATCATTTAAAATCTTCAGCTTCCTTTCCATGTTCTTGCTTGCCTTCAGGCCTTTTAGCATTCTAGCTCTTTCCACATGGAGCACTCTTTCCCTTGTGCCTGGAGAACACCAAAGTATTTTTCATGTCTCCTCTTAGATGTTATTTCTTTTGAGAAACTATTCCTGACCACTCCCTTCCTAAATCTGGGTTTTGTTCCTTTCCTCTGTTGTACTAATACCCTGTATTTTCCACTACCATATGACCCTTTCCATACTGCAGTGTAACGGCCAGCTCTGTGAAGACAGAGACTTTAGCAGTCTTATTAATGTGTATCTAATTGACACAGAGTAGGCAATCAATAAACAGTTGAACAAATGAGGGTAAGGCATACCAGGTATAGAAGGAGAACATGCAATAGCAAAGGCAAATAGATTGAAATAAGCATGGTACATGTGTGCTAGGAGAGTAAGCAGGGAGGGCATGTTGCATGAAGTGAGAAGAACTGCCTGATAGCAGTCAGAGGTATGTGTGACAAAGCACCGAGTTAGAAGGGTGGGATAGGGAGGGTGGGAGGGAGGCAGACGCAAGAGGGAAGAGATATGGGGATATATGTATATGTATAACTGATTCACTTTGTTATAAAGCAGAAACTAACACACCATTGTAAAGCAATTATACTCCAATAAAAATGTTAATAAAATAGAATAAAATAAAATAAAATGACAGAGATTTAAAAAAAAAGAGTATGTGTGTGTGTGTGTGTGTGTGTGTGTAATCAAAGTTGGAGAAGCAGAGTAGGAGCAGATTATGAAAGACCTTGAATGCCAGAGTGAAGAATTTCAACTTAATGAACAAGGCACTAAGAAATTCTGTGAACAAACACCTTTAAATCTCTGCTTTAGGCCCCCAAATATCTGCTTTCTACATACTACTCCTCATGAAGATTAGGGGGGGAAAGCAAGAGCAACACCACTTAGTAGTAAGTTAATCTTAGATGAATTGTTCGTTTTTATCAGCCATTTCTGAGGTACAATTTAGAATTCACCAATTGTAAGCATACAGTTCTATGAGTTGTGACAAATGCACATAGACATGTAACCACCACTACAGTCAAGATAAATAACATTTCTTTCACCCCCAAAAGTTCCCTCAGTCGCCTTTGAAGACATCCTATACTTCCAACCATGGTCCTGGTAACCACTGATTTGTTCTCCATTACTGTAGTTTGCCTTTTCTAGAATGCCATATAAATGAAGTCATAAAATATACAGGCTTTTAGGTCTGGCTTCTTTCACTTAGCATAATATCTTTAAGAGTCATCTATGTTTGTTACATCTATCAGTAGTCTGTTCCCCTTTCTTGCTGAGTAGTATTCTGTAGTTCAGGTGTAGCACAATTTATTTATCCATTCACCAGTTGATGTGCATTTGGAATGTTTATAGTTTGGCACTACTATGAATAAAGTTGCTGTGAACATTCAACTAGCAGTGGTGATATGCTTGCTGAGCCCCTCAACTTAGACCAAAGGTTCCTGGCAAGAGATGAATGGGTCCTGGAAGAAACTGTTGGACCAAGAACCCATCAGGGCTTATACTTCTCTCCCCCTCCACCCGGTCTAATTCATCAGTACTATTATAAGGATATTGTTATTGGTGACTACAAGTTGAAAAAAAGCAGTGATTTCTCACTTCTCTTCTGAAGATTTTTGTGCATACAGATATATTGTAGCCACTCAAATATTTGCATCTTCTCTCTCTCCCTTCTGTTTTCTGCATTTTCCTATTTAAATTTATTTTCCCTCTATTTCTCTACCTCTTCTCTCCTTCCTGTTTTCTCCTTTTCCTCCTCTCCTTATCTTTTCCATCTATCTTTCCCTTTCCTTATTATCTTCTTTTTGTTTCCCTTCCATTTCCTCTTTCCTTCCCTGTCATATTCTAGCATAGTAATTTATATTTACAAAATGTTTAAATCAAGGATGTAGCCAATTTACATGAGCTGTTACATACCATAAGCATTTTGTGCACTGCCAACTCATTTTATTTACTTGTTTTAACTGTGAGGATACTAAGCACTCAGTCCAATTCCTATTACATGAGATCACTTCAGTCAATTACACCTAATTTCCTGTAGTGATTCTGAGAATTTCAGCTGGATAGAGCTTTTATGTTTTGCTTTAAAGTACGCAAGTGTTGATTCCTATGCCGCATACCAACGCCAACCCTTCCTGGCCCCCATTAAAACTCCTATGTTTTGACAAATTGGAGTCATTAGTATTTCATCCCTCTGAAATAGGTTTAATCATTTAGGCGGTGATGTTCTATGTTCAAACTTTTGTATTAACAAACTCCCCCTTTTCTTCTTCTTGTTAAATAAGAACCTGATATTTAAGCATCCTAGATTAGTGTTACAGGTGCATTTTCAGCCCACCCATGAGGATCTGTGCTCAGATTCTCATGTCTAATTCCAATGAGCATTAGGGAGAATAAAGAAGTTCATTTTATAGTTTTATTAGAATTGCTCCTTTTGTACCTAGGCCTTTTTTCACAAGACTTTGGCTTAAGAGTCTGTGCTAGTTAACTCATATTCTCTTTCCTTTCCCAGGGTCATGAAGCCCTTTCTAAAAATGAAATGTGGAGTGAGGGTTTACTGTGGTCCAGTCCTGTTAGCTATGAGTGGGGAAGCACGAGAGTAAGGGGGAAGTGAAAAGGGGCTGCAGGGAAGTGTGGTCTCTAGGGTATGCAGGTAAATAATACACGTGTCATTGAACCAAATCAGAACATCACCACCTTGGGAAATAGCTTTAGGGAGGAAGGATAGGTGAAATAAATTGGGAGGAACAGAGAAGGGACAAAAGAGAGGGGAAAGGAGTGAGAGGAGGACACAATGTAGAAGGAAGATTCAAAAGCAGCTTCTACCTTCTGTTCCTCCTCAAGAATTCTCATTTCTAGGCTAAGGTAGCCCAGGCCTCTCAGCAGTCCCTTTCCTGCATGGTTTCCAGACTCTTCAGCATCTTCCTCTCTCCCTTTTAGATGCATTTTAGTCTGTGGCTGCTACCCAAATGTTGCCCCCCATCCTGCTATTTTCATTGAACATTTCAAGTACAGGTCTGCCAAGCACAGAGCTGGGCTATGCTATCACTCCCTTGTTTCTGACTCTATCTTTCTATTAATGCAGATGAAGATGGATTTAGTTTTCGGTGCAGCCACAACACACAACTGAATAATATTGAGCTTACAGTCCCTGAAAACCCCTAAATCTTTTTCATTTGTGTTGCTACTTAGCCACATCTCATCCTTTGCTTGTACATCTCATTGTTTTCGGACCCAAATGCAGTATTTCACATTCATGTTTGTGAACATTTAAAAATTATTTTTGACGCATGTATTATTAAGCTTATTTCAGAGTTATTTTGAAAATAACTCTCATCAATTCTGCAGTCAAGTAAATGTCCTATTTTGTTTTGTTTTCATTCTGGAAATTAATTTTCAGAATGAAGGCACAGATAATTAAGCATTCAAGGGCATTGAGTTTTTCAAAATTCATCTTTAAAATGTAAGTGTTCTCAAATTTAATCTGTTGACAAATAACAGATTTAAATTCTTCATTTTGCTGTCTGTTTCAGCTTAAAGTGGGAAAAAAGTGGCAGTGGCATATGCCTAGTCTGTTCCCAGCCTCCTAAAATGGTACAATACTGCAAAAATAACCACAGTCCCTCGTTGCTGGGCAATGGACAGCGTCACAAATCAAACTCCCTTCATTTTTGCATCTACTTATCTAGCTTAATGTTGAGATGGTCACAAACAAGGTACTTGTTATATAAATGAGATTGTTAATGTATTTCAGGAAATTTTTAGATCTTACTTCGTGTTTATGTGTACTTTCTGTGTTTTTAACCTTGGAAGAGATACACATTATTTAGAGCCAAAATTAAAATTACATTAAAAGAACTCAGTCTAACCTTATTACCTTGTGATAAACATGAGCCTTAGAAAAGCCTGTCTGTTGATGTTTTCCATTTGAATGATTTTCAGCAGATGACATTAAGTTATAAGGTGATGTATTTATAAAATCACAGAACGGTATTCTCACTTTAAATGAAATTCAGGTTGTTGTTACCTTTTATTTTTCTCCCTAAACTCTGAGGGAACACAAATTCAGAGAAAACTTTCTCAATCTGGGATGCCTAATTTGTACATTTCCAGTTCTGCTCAGTTTCTGTCTAGTCCTGTATATCTGCTAACAATACTATTCAAGAACATCTTTCAAAAGTATCATAAGTTGTGTCCATTATCAGTTATAATACCTATATTATATATGGCATATCAACATTCAGTCCAAAGACACCATTGCCTCTGAACAGATTGTTTTTTCTGCAATTAGGTGCTGTATACTAAGCTAGCTAAGAAAATAAGACTTGACACCATATACCAAGGCTCTATTTAGCAGCACTGTCGTGAAGGTAAATGAACAAAATGGATCTATGAGCACTTTGGAGGAAAGGAACAATAGTGCAATACATAGATAAAGAATTATAATAAAAATAATAACAGTCATCAGATCTGGCCTAAGGGAAATTGGAGAGCAGAAGTAAAAGCAATTTCACAAACCTTATATAACTATCTTCTTCTTTTTGTTTTTGTTGTTTTCTTTGGTTTCCATGGTGAACTGTATTTGCAAAAAAGGCTCACCATTTGGATTAACTGCCCCCATTAGTCCAACATTTCACTCCACCTCACTATCCAAAAGCTCCCTACCAATTTTCCATTTAACCAAATATCCAAATAAATGCAACTAAACAGCTAATTCGTTCAGAAAAGTGGTCAAAATAAGCATTAAGACTTGACTATCTCAAGATGATTTTGAAGAAGTTGAGCAGAAGATAGCCCTTGAAATGATACTGTAGGTAACATGGCCAATTGTGCAAACTACGAATGGGTTTCTTCTGGTACAGTTGGCAACTTTTGGAAGAATAGTTTGGCAGTGCCAAAACAAGGAAAATTGACGGAAATAAGTGTTGTAGGAAAAGTGGAAATTTGAGGCTTCTGATGATTATTTTTCTTTATCATATTTAAAATTGTAATATTGCATATTTATGAATTGTAAACTATATGAACTATAAATGATACACACTATATATATCTAATATATAGTAGATGTGCATTGTTTATAGTTCATATATACATGTATATATACATATATAAATATATATTTCCTCTGGCTTTTTTGCTTTACCTATTTGAACTAGTGTTTTTTTTTCCTAATTTTAACATAAATTTAGATTTAGAGAAATGTTGCAAGATTAGTATAAAAAATTCCAATTCCGAAGTTTTCTCAGATTCTCTAAATTTTGACATTTTGGTATATTTGTTTCCTCTCTCTCTCTCTGGCCCCCTCCCTCCTTCCCTCCAATTTTTCCTGAACAATTTAAGAGTAGGTTGAAAATATAATATCCACATCACTCATATATGTATATGTGTGTTTCTTAACAACAGGGAATTCTGATTATTTTTTAAATCTACCCTAAAATGTTACTCAACTTTTTAAAAGTTCCTGTTGTAATCACAAATTATTTGCTGTCACAGCAGAAAATACAGGGATGAAGGAAAAAGAACATCACCAATAATTCTCCACCACATAAAGAAATGACCAACATGAATATTTTGTCTATTATTTGAAGTGTCTTCTATGGAACTTTTATGGGCTATCACTCATACTATATGTAATAAAACATAACATTTCTCAAATACTTTATAAAAATAATTTTTTCAAATCCAACACACAATAGCTCATCTTTTGCAGGGAAAAAATATTGATATTTCTTAGCTTAAGCCGAAAATTCCAAGGCAATTTTATGTCTCTCACACTTTCTCTCCCAGTTTGCAGATTCATTGGTTCTTTTTCTTTTTTTTAACATCTTTATTGGACTATAATTGCTTTACAATGTTGTGTTAGTTTACACTATATAACAAAGTGAATCAGCTGTATGTATACCTATATCCCCATATCCCCTCCCTCTTGCGTCTCCCTTCCACCCTCCCTATCCCACCCTTCTGGGTGGTCACAAAGCACTGAACTGATCTCCCTGTGCTATGCAGCAGCTTCCCACTAGCCATCCATTTTATATTTGGTAGTGTATATATATCAATGCCACTTTTACACTTCATCCCAGCACACCCTTCATCTCCCCGTGTCCTCAAGTCCATTATCTATGTCTGCATCTTTATTCCTGTCCTGCTGCTAGGTTCTTCAGAAACATTTTTTCTTTTTTTTTTAGATTCCATATATATGTGATAGCATACAGTATTTGTTTTTCTCTTTCTGACATACTTTACTCTGTATGACAGACACTAGGTCCATCGACCTCCCTACAAATAACTCAATTTCATTTCTTTTTATGTCTAATACTCCATTCTATATATGTGCCATAACTTCTTTATCCATTCATCTGTCAATGGACACTTAGGTTGCTTCCATGTCCTGGCTATTGTAAATAGTGCTGCAATGAACATTTTGGTACATAGCTCTTTTTGATTTATGATTTTCTCAGGGTATATGCCCAGTACTGAGATTGCTGGGTCATATGGTAGTTCTATTTGTAGTTTTTTAAGGAACCTCCATACTGTTGTCCATAGTAGCTGTGTCAATTTACATTCCCACCAACAGTGCAATCGGGTTCCCTTTTCTCCACACACTCTCCAGTATTTATTGGTTGTAGATTTTTGGATGATGGCCATTCCAACCGCTGTGAGGTGATACCTCATTGTAGTTTTGATTTGCATTTCTCTAATGATTAGTGATGTTGAGCATCCTGTCATGTGTTTGTTGGCAATGTGCATATCTTCTTTGGAGAAATGTCTTTTTAGGTCTTCTGCCCATTTTTGGATTGGGTTTTTCGTTTTTTTGATATTGAGCTGCAGGAGCTGCTTGTAAGTTTTGGAGATTAATCCTTTGTCAGTTGCTTCATTTGCAAATATTTTCTCCCATTCTGAGGGTTATATTTTTGCCTTGCTTATGGTTTCCTTTGCTGTGCAAAAGCTTTTAAGTTTCATTAGGTCCCATTTGTTATTTTTGTTTTTCTTTCCATTTCTCTAGGAGGTGGGTAAAAAAGGATCTTGCTGTAATTTATGTCATAGAGTGTTCTGCCTATGGTTTCCTCTAGGAGTTTTATAGTGTCCGGTCTTACATTTAGTTCTCTACTCCATTTTGAGTTTATTTTTGTGTATGGTGTTAGGGAGGGTTCTAATTTCATTCTTTTATATGTAGCTGGGCAGTTTTCCTAGCACCACTTATTGAAGACACTGTCTTTTCTCCATTGTATACTCTTGCCTCTTTTATCAAAGATAAGGTGACCATATGTGCTTGGTTTATCTCTTGGTTTTCTATCCTGTTCCACTGATATATATTTCTGTTTCTGTGCCAGTACCATACTGCCTTGATTACTGTAGCTTTGTAGTATAGTCTGAAGTCAGGAGCCTGATTCCTCTAGCTCCATTTTTCTTTCTCAAGATTGCTTTGGCTATTCGGGATCTTTTGTGTTTCCATACAATTTGTGAAATTTTTTGTTCTAGTTCTGCGAAAAATGCTATTGGTAGTTTGATAGGGATTGCATTGAATCTGTAAAGTGCTTTGGGTAGTATAGTCATTTCCACATTGTTGATTCCTGCAATCAAAGAACATGGTATGTTGCTCCATCTCTTTGTATCATCTTTAATTTCTTTCATTAGTGTCTTATAGTTTTCTGCATACAGGTATTTTGTCTCCTTTGGTAGGTTTATTACTAGGTATTTTATTCTTTTTGTTGCAGTGATAAATGTGAAAGTTTCCATAATTTCTCTTTCAGATATTTCATCATTAGTGTATAGGAATGCAAGAGATTTCTGTGCATTAATTTTATATCCTGTTGCTTTACTAACTTCATTGATTACCTCTAGTAGTTTTCTGGTAGCATTTTTAAGATTCTCTATGTATAGTATCATGTCATCTGCAAACAGTGACAGTGTTACTTCTTCTTTTCCGATTTGGATTCCTTTTTCTTCTTGATTGCTCTGGCTAAAACTTCCAAAACTATGTTGAATAATAGTGGTGAGAATCGGCAACCTTGTCTCGTTCCTGATCTTAGTGGAAATGGTTTCAGTTTTTCACCATTGAGAACGATGTTGGCTCTGGGTTTGTCATATATGGCCTTTATTATGTAGAGGTAGCTCCCCCTATGTCTATTTTCTGGAGGGTTTTTTATCCTAAATCGGTATTTAATTTTGTCAAAAGATTTTTCTCCATCTATTGAGATGATCATATAGTTTTTCTCCTTCAATTTGTTAATATGGTGTATCACATTGATTGATTTGCATATATTGAAGAATCCTTGCATTCCTGGGATAAACCCCACTTGATCATGGTGTATGATCCTTTTAATGTGCTGTTGGATTCTGTTTCCTAGTATTCTGTTGAAGATTTTTGCATCTATGTTCATCAGTGATATCGGCCTGTAGTTTTCTTTCTTTGTGACATCTTTGTCTGGTTTTGGTATCAGGGTGGTGGTGGCCTTGTAGAATGAGTTTGGGAGTGTTCCTCTCTCTGCTATATTTTGGAAGAGTTTAAGAAGGATAGATGTTAGCTCTTCTCTAAATGTTTGGTAGAATTCGCCTGTGAATCCATCTGCTCCTGGGCTTTTGTTGGTTGAAAGATTTTTAATCACAGTTTCAATTTCAATGTTTGTGATTGGTCTGTTCATATTTTCTATTTCTTCCTGGTTCAGTCTCATAAGGTTGTGCTTTTCTAAGAAGTTGTCCATTTCTTCCAGGTTTTTCATTTTATTGGCATAGAGTTGCTTGTAGTAATCTCTTACGATCCTTTGTATTTCTGCAATGTCAGTTGTTACTTCTCCTTTTTCATTTCTAATTCTGTTCACTTGAGTCTTCTCCCTTTTTTGTTGCTGCGTCTGGCTAATGGTTTATCAATTTTGTTTATCTTCTCAAAGAACCAGCTTTATTTTTATTGATCTTTGCTATTGTTTCCTTCATTTCTTTTTCATTTATTTCTGATCTGATTTTTATGATTTCTTTCTTTCTGCCAACTTTGGGGGTTTTTTTCTATTTTCTCTAATTGCTTTAGGTGTAAGTTTAGGTTGTTTATTTGAGGTTTTTCTTGTTTCTTGAGGTAAGATTGTATTGCTCTAAACTTCCATCTTAGGACTGCTTTTGCAGCATCCCATAAGTTTTGGGTGATCGTGTTTTTGACATCTTTATTGGAGTATAATTGCTTTGCATTGGTGTGTTAGTTTCTGCGTTTTCATTTTCAGTTGTTTGTAGGTATTTTTTGATTTCCTATTTGATTTCATCAGTGACCTCTTGGTTATTTTGTAGTGTATTGTTTAGCTTCCATGTGTTTGTATTTTCTACAGTTTTGTTCCCTGTAATTGATATCTACTCTCATAGCATAGTCGTCAGAAAACACACGTGATATGATTTCAATTTTCTTAATTTTATCAAGGCTTGATTTGTGACCCAAGAAATGATCTATCCTGGAGAATGTTCCATGAGCCCTTGAGAAAGTAGTGAATTCTGTTGTTTTTGGGTGGAAAGTCCTAAAAATACCAATTAAGTCTATCTTGTCTGATGTGTCATTTAAAGCTTGTGTTTCCTTATTTATCCATTGGTGAAAGTGGGGTGTTAAAATCTCCTACTATGATTGTGTTCTTGTCGATTTCCCCTTTTATGGCTATTAGCATTTGCCTTATGTATTGAGGTTCTCCTATGTTGGGTGCATAAATATTTACAATTGTTATATCTTCTTCTTGGATTCATCCCTTGATTATTATGTAGTGTCCTTCTTTGTCTCTTGTAATAGTCTTTATTTTAAAGTTTATTTTGTCTGATATGAGAATTGCTACTCCAGCTTTCTTTTGATTTCCATTTGCATGGAATATCTTTTTCCATCCCCTCACTTTCAGTCTGTATGTGTCCCTCGGTGTGAAGTGGGTCTCTTGTAGACAGCATATATACAGATCTTGTTTTTGTATCCATTCAGCCAATCTATGTCTTCTGGTTGGAGCATTTAGTCCATTTACATTTAAGGTAATTATCTATATGTATTTTCCTATTACCATTTTCTTAATTGTTTTGGGTTTGTTATTGTAGGTCTTTTCCTTCTGTTGTGTTTCTTGCCTAGAGAAGTTTCTTTAACATTTGCTGTAAAGCTGGTTTGGTGGTGCTGAATTCTCTTAGCTTTTGCTTGTCTGTAAAGGTTTTAATTTCTCCATCGAATCTGAATGAGATCCTTGCTGGGTAGAGTAATCTTGGTTGTAGATTTTTCTCTTTCTTCTCTTTAAATATGTCCTGCCACTCCCTTCTGGCTTGCAGAGTTTCAGGTGCAAGAGCATCTGTTATCCTTATAGGGATTCCCTTGTATGTTATTTGTTGCTTTTCCCTTGCTGCTTTTAATATTTTTTCTTTGTATTTAATTTTTGATAGTGTGATTAATATGTGTCTTGGCATGTTTCTCCTTAGATTTATCCTGTATGGGACTCTCTGCACTTCCTGTACTTGATTTAGTATTTCCTTTCCCATATTAGGGAAATTTTCAACTATAGTCTCTTCAAATATTTTCTCAGTCCCTTGCTTTTTCTCTTCTTCTTCTGGGAACCCTATAAGTCAAATGTTGGTGCTTTTAATGTTGTCCCAGAGGTCTCTGAGGCTGTCCTCAATTCTTTTCATTTTTTTTCTTTATTCTGCTCTGTGATAGTTATTTCCACTATATTATCTTCCAAGTCACTTATCTGTTTTTCTGCCTCAGTTATTCTGTTATTGTTTCCTTCTACAGAATTTTTAATTTCATTTATTGTGTTGTTCATCATTGTTTGTTTACTCTTTAGTTCTTTTGGTCCTTGTTAATATTTCTTTTATTTTCTCCATTCTATTTCCAAGATTTTGGATTGTTGCTCTGAATTCTTTTTCAGGGAGACTGCCTATTTCCTCTTCATTTGTTTGGTCTGTTGGGTTTTTACCTTGCTCCTTCATCTGCTGCATATTTCTCTGTCTTCTCCTTTTGTTTAATTTACTGTGTTTGCGGGTCTCCTTTTTGCAGGCTGCAGGTTCGTAGTTCCCATTGTTTTTGGTGTCTGCCCCCAGTGGGTGAGGTTGGTTCAGTGGGTTGTGCAGGCTTCCTGTTGGAGAGGACTGGTGTCTATTTTCATGGTTGGGAATGGAACTTGCCTTTCTTGTGGCCAGGGCCGTGGCCAGTCGTGTGTTTTGTTTTGTTTTATTTTTCTTTTGCCGTACGCGGGCCTCTCACTGTTGTGGTCTCTCCCGTTGCGGAGCACAGGCTCCGGATATGCAGGCTCAGCGGCCATGGCTCACGGGCCCAGCTGCTCTGTGGCATGTGGGATCTTCCCAGACCTGGGCACGAACCCGTGTCCCCTGCATCGGCAGGCGGACTCCCAACCAATGCGCCACCAGGGAAGCCCCCAGTGGTGTGTTTTTGTGTGTATGTGAAAATAGTATGATTTTAGGCAGCCTCTCTGCTAATGGGTGGGGTCGTGTTCCTGTCTTCCTAGTTGTTTAGCATGGGGCTTCCAGTACTCGAGCTTGCTGGCCATTGGGTGGGGCTGGGCCTTAGCGTTGAGACAGAGATCTCTGGAGAGCTTTTGCCGATTGATATTACATAGGGCTGGGAGGTCTCTGGTGGTCCAATGTCCTGAACTCTGCTTTCCCACCTCAGAGGCTCAGGTGTGACACAAGGTCAGAGCACCAAGACACTGTCAGCCACATGGTTCAGAATAAAAGGGAAAAAAAATAAAGAAAAAAAATTTTTAATTAAAAATTAAAAAATAACGTAAATTTTTAAAAAATTATTAAAATAAGAAAATAAAAATAATTAAATAAAATTAATTTTAAAAAGAAGATAGCAACCAAACTAATAAACAAATCCACCAGTGATAACAAGCGTTAAAAACGAAACTAAGATAAACATAAAAGTCAGAAACAAATCAGTCATAGACAGCAAACCCCAAGTCTACAGTTGCTCCCAAAGTCCACCGCCTCAATTTTGGGACAATTCCTTTTCTGTTCATTTATTCCACAGATGCAGGGTACATCAAGTTGATTATGGGGATTTAATCCTCTCCTCCTGAGGCTGCACAGAGAAATTTCCCTTTCTCTTCTTTGTTCGCACACCTCCTGGGGTTCAGCTTTGGTTTTGGCCCCACCTCTGCATGTAGGTCGCCCTCAGGCATCTGTCACCCACCCAGAGAGGATGGAGTTAAAGCATTGGCTGATTAGGGTGCTCTTGCTCACTTAGGCTTGGGGGAGGGAGGGTAGTCATAATTGGAATGCAAGTCGAGCCTGCACTGGCAGAGGCTGGCATGATGTTACAACAGCCTGAGGTGTGGTGTGTGTTCTCCCGGGGAAGTTGTCCATGGATCATGGGACCCTGGCAGTGGCGGGCTGCACAGGCTCCCGGGTGTGTGTGTGTGTGGATAGTTACCTGTGCTTGCACACAGGATTCTTGGTGGCGGCAGCAGCAGCATTAGCGTTTCATGCCCGTCTCTGGGTCTGAGCTGATAGCAGTGGCTCGTGCCCATCTGTGGAGCTCGCTTAGGCAGTGCTCTGCCTTCTGTGGGCACACGCGGAAGGAATCCCCTCTCTTCACGCACCGCAAAACAATGGTCTCTTGTCTCTTAGGCAGGTCCAGACTTTTTCCCGGACTCCCTCCCAGCTAGCTGTGGTGCACTAGCCCCTTTCAGGCTGTGTTCACGCAGCCAACCACAGTCCTCTCCCTGGGATCTGACCTCTGAAGCCTGAGCCTCAGCTCCCAGCCCCTACCCGCCCCCGCAAGTGAGCAGAGAAGCATCTCAGGCTGGTGAGTGCTGGTCGGCACTGATCCTCTGAGTGGGAATCTCTCTGCTTTGCCCTCCGCACCCCTGTTGCTGTGCTCTCCTCTGTGGCTCCAAAGCTTCCCCCCCCGCCCACCCCCTGTCTCCGCCAGTAAAGGGGCTTCCTAGTGTGGGGGAGCTTTTCCTCCTTCACAGCTCCCTCCCAGAAGTGCAGGTCCTGTCCCCATTCTTTTGTGTTTGTTTTTTCTTTTGCCCTACCTAAGTAAGTGGGGATTTTCTTGCCTTTTGGGAAGTTTGAGGTCTTCTACCAGCGTTCAGTAGGTGTTCTGTAGGAGTTGTTCCACATGTAGATGTATTTTTGATGTATTTGTGGGGAGGAAGGTGATCTCCATGTCTTACTCCTCTGCCATCTTGAAGGTCCTCCCATTGGTTCTTATCTTGACAATATCTCTCTTCTTTCTCTTTCAGTTTTCATTCACTTATTTATTCAAAATTTCTAACTGCTTTCTAGGTAACAGGTGCTGAACTATG
Organism: Globicephala melas; assembly: GCF_963455315.2. NCBI lineage: Eukaryota > Metazoa > Chordata > Mammalia > Artiodactyla > Delphinidae > Globicephala > Globicephala melas. Next base: position 12,294,233 of record NC_083335.1, on the reverse strand, counting down.
ATAACATGGGCTTTAGAATCAGATGAACTAGTTTCAAATTGTAACACTCCCTCTGACTAACTTCTGTGATCTTAGGCAAGTTGCTTAACCTCTCTGCACCTCAGTTTTCTCATGTGTTACAAAGGGATACTAATAGTGGTATACAATAGCCCCTCTTGTCCACAATTTTGCTTTCCCTGGTTTCAGTTACCCAACGTCAACTGTGGTCCGAAAATATTAAATGGATAACTCCAGAAATAAACAATTCTTAAGGTTTAAATTACATGCCATTCTGAAGTAGTGTGATGAATCTCATGCTGTCCAGCCCCATCTCGCCTGGGATCACCAACCATCATCTGCTCCTGAGAGCCAATCATTGACATTGCCATGGCTAGACGATCCATGATCTCCCAAAGCAGATGATCCTCCTTCTGAGATACCGTCAGAAGGTCAGTAGTAGCCTAAGGCTACAACATAATGCCTCCATCAATCACCTCACTCCATCTCATCACATAGGCATTTTATCATCTCACATTATCACAAGAAGAAGGGCGACTAAAGTACAATAAGGTATTTTTGAGAGAGAGAAAGAGCACATTCACACGTTTTATTACAATATACTGTTATAATTATTCTACTTTATTATTAGTTATCATTAATTTCTTACTATGTCTAATTTATAAATTAAATTTTATCGTAGGTATGTATTATAGAAAAAAACACAGTATTGTACATATATAGGATTTGGCACTCTCCATGGTTTTAGGCATCACTGGGGATCTTGGAAGGTATTCCCCATGGATAAAAGGGGACTACCGTACTACTTTTAAAACAGTACCTGGCTCACAGTCAGCATTAAACAAATGTTGCTGTTATTGCTGCTACTGTCCCTGTTGCTACTATAGGAGTGTTGTCAAGGTAAATGTGACAATGTATAGAAAATGCTTAACATGGTGCCCCACTATAGTAGCACATGATAAACAATAGCTATTATTAGCATTATTTCTGTGTTAGGCACAAGAGGTACACAGATGAGTAAGTCATCCTCTCTACTCTTGGAGAACTAACCGCCCAGTATTTACAGCTACCAGATTAATCCAACCGTACTTTAGAGTTCAGTTCAAATGTGACCTTATCCACAAGGCTTTCACTGATCCCCTCAGCTGGGAAGAATATTAAAAATATTGCCTTTTACTAAAATTTCCATGACCGATTTTTTTTCCTACACTTCCCTTATCAAATTTTAGCACATTATATTTTTATTTGTTTACACATTTTTCTCTATTTCTAGACTTTTAGTTACTAGAAGGGCAGTGAATGTGTTTTATTAATCTTTTAGCTGCCAGAGTATATGCAAAGGGTTTTGCATTCTTTTGTCCTTCCTTCCATCTTCATTCATCTTATTCCACCAAATATTTGAGTGTTCCTTGTTTATAGTGGGTATTTGAAAAAGGCTGGTTAAATAAATAAGCAATGGGGTTAATCATTTGAAATTCAAGAAGGTGCATGTTATTAGGTCTATCTCATATATTTTCAAAAAGTATAAAATTTAAACTACTTGAGGCCATAAGAACAGATTTCCACTTCATTTTGAGTTTGTGCTAAGTTCCACTTGGTAACTTTTTGGCTCCATCTTACAGCTATTTCAAGTGGGATTCTTTCATGGTGTACATATTTTTAAAATATTGTCATGCTGTGCCCAGGATAGTCACAGAACTTCCACAGCAAGTGCTCCTTGTTGAAGTACAGAGTTATTAATAATGACAAGTCATTTGGATACTTTAATTAGTGTCCAGCACTATTTCCATTAGTTAATACATATTTTTAACATCATAGTGCCCTACAACAATTGTATTGTAGATTTCCCTGGCACTGCAATTTCCCCAATGGATTATGCCATCCTATGTTTCTGGAGATCTTGTTAAAAATACTAAGAAAATGTCTTCTGTAGGTAAAGGTCACATAGTTAATCAAAAATATTTTTAATGCCAACTGGTCAAACCTTTTCCTCTACTCCTTTTTAAACATGTAGAAGACTTTCCATAATCTTTCTCCTACACTCCTACCCTTCCTCTTCCTTTTGTTCACTTGATTCTGAATAAAGGCGTACAGGAAAAGGAGATTAGATAGGGCCATACAAAAATCTCTTCGGAGTTATCCAAACACCAAGCAATCCTAGACACTACTGCCATCCAAAATTCAGTTGCCATAGTTTGTAGCAAAAGTCAGTTCTGTGTCTTTAGTAACTGTAAAGTTATGAAAATAGCTGTTATATTAAAGCATTAGAAAGTGTATTTACCCACATACTTAGTAAAATATAGTCATTGATTAATATGTGGAGCTTTTTCTGTTTTGTTCACTCATGTATTCTCAGAACTAGAAAGCAAAGTAGATGTGCAATAAATATTTTTGATTAAATGCACAAAGGAAGAGATCTCACAGTACCTAAACACTGTGAGCTCTAAAGACTATTTTTTTAAGTTGTTTTGAATGTAGAATTACCAAACAGCTGTTCTGATTTTTATTAGGCGAATCCCATCAAGTGTTTTACTAATTTCCTATAGCAATTTTCATTATTTCTGAGAATGGAGACGAAAGTCAGATGAAATCACCTTTTCATTTGAACTTACTGCACTTAATTTTGATTTTTTTTCTCCTACACAAGATATCTCCCTCTAAACTGTCCTCCTCCAAACCCATTCAAAGTTATCTACTTGTACACATTGGAGTCTGAGATAGACACTGATTTTTAAATCATCAGACCTCTGAAAAATGCCAACATTTTCATATATGGGTATTTAATATGCATAACTCTAATTGTAAACTACCCTGTCTCTAGTTTTTGTTTTCTTTTGAAACAGAAACCTGAACTACTAGGAGCCTGAATTAGAGGGACAGGTGGACTGTCATCTCAAAAAGTGTCCTCTGAGCCTTATCCCTGAGGATCTGTGCCCAGGATAGCATAACTAACATCAGGGAGCATTAGGAGTAGAGAAGGTCATTTTCTACTTGGTTAGAAGCTCTCCCCTTGGACCTAGATCATGACCTGGCCTTTCAGTTTGGCACAAGGAAGAAATTTTACTAAAAAGTGATATGAGACACACATGGCCCTTAATGATCTGGCTCCTGTCCATGTCCCTAACCTCACTTCCAGACACACCTCGTGCTGCCATATTTTGCACTTCTTTGCCCTGCATTCCCAAAAAAGTAAATCATATGGTTGAATGTGAGGGACACATCAGGTGTGTGAGGCAGATGTTTTAGAGTAGGAAGCCTCATAGGTGCTCTCACCATACCTAATTATGGGGATGTTTCAGTCTGGAGAACTTGGATTGAGAACTTCCTAAGTGCTGCCAATCAGAATTAACTGTTTTCTCCTCTACACTCCCATAATGTTTTGTTTGATGTTCTGTCTTTCAAAACTTACCATGCTTTGTGTTATATTATTCTTAGCTGTGAATGTGGATATATCTCCCATTAGATCATAATCTTGAAGGCAGAGTTTATCTATTTTCTCATGTCTCTCATCATTTTCTACAATACTTTGGGTATAATCAAGCTGAATACTTATTTTTAATTGTTCAAAAATAAAGATGATGCTATGGGACCTGAGAGGGTATCCATTTGAGTCCTATTCAAGTTTCCCCTTCCCCATCACTGTCCTGTCTCTACCCCAACCATCATCACCAAGCTAAATCCCAGATACCACTGTAAAGAGATATTTTTTAAAACACGATTAGGCTGAGGATAACAGGTTTAACTCACAGTTATTGAATACTCATTTGACTGATGAGGAGATGGAGACCCAAATAACTTTCAGTAGCTTTGCCAAATGTCACACAATTACACAGCTAGTAAGTGGCTCTGCCAGGACTGAAATTCAAGCCCCCTGACACGAAGTCAAAGTCTCTTTCCACAAACGCTGAAACGTTTAGATGGACTTCTCTCACTCTCTAGTTTATAATTCTAATGCACCTAGTTGTTTAATCAGAAACTTATTTTGTGTACCCTCAGCCAGGAAGAAGCTAAATATTCTGAACACATGAAGCTCATTTTAATGACATACTTATTTCTATGTTTATGTATTTGTGCCTTTATTTATATTATATTTTTTGTGTTTGTATGTTTATGTATCCAGGTATTTAGTGTACTTATGTATTTATATGTGTGTGCTTATTTTTTATGTATGCTTTTATGTATTTCTTTATCTTACCTGTAGGGCTATGAAGCTCTTACTCCCTAGAGGAGAGCACATCGGTTAATTGTACCGTAATTTCCTATAGTGTTTCTGAGGATTTCAGCTTAAAATAGGTGTTGAATTTCAATGAAAAGACCCCAGCTCTTGAGCTCCTGGGGGAGAGGACAGAGAGAGCAGCTTTGTGCAGAACCAAATTGCTGAGCTTTGGAAACACCTCGAAGCCAACGGAAACTTCAGCTACAAGAGCAGGAAAAAAAGAGACCAAAAGCTACCCAAGCTTAAAAGAGAATGAGGAAAATGATGAAGAGAAGCTCAGGAGCAAGCAAGAAGTACTGTGATGCTACAGAGGAACAGGGACCTCAGAGAGTTCAAGAGGTATAGCTGGCCTGGAGAAGCAGCAGGCAGAACCCAGAGAAAGGGCCAACATGAGGGAGCTGATGTTTCCCACCCTGAAGGTGATACAGGACCATGTGGACGTTTTAAAGAGCACACAGGAAAAGCTCATCAAAGACTACGGGACACTGATGAATGAGGTCACAGGACTGAAAGAAACCCTAAGAGAGGAAAATTATCGAATAAATATCATGGAAGAGAGAACAGTACAAATGAGGACCAAACTGAGCTTCAGTCTCAAAAGATAAAAATTTTAAGCAAACAGTTCTTCACAGAACAAGAAGAGGTGATGGATCTTGAAAACACATCAAGGAGGTAAAATATTTGTGTATCTGGCATCCCTGAAGGTATAGAAAATGAGAGTAACCTTGAAACTATTATTGAGGAAATTATTGAAAAACATTTTCCAGAGCGAAACAAAGATCTCAACTTACAGAGAGAATTTACAGGTCCCCACTTAAATATACCTCTTAAAGTAAAAGTCCAAGGCACATAATTGTACAGTTCCTGAATTTGAAAGAAAAAGAAATAATCTTGTAAGCTGCTCAGAAAAAAAAGGAGGACTGATTTTCAACAAAGTAAAGATAGGGCTGACCCCTGACTATGCCTTACTTACAGTGCAAGAGAGACAAAGTTGGAGCAAGATCTACTACCACCTGAAGTTCCTGGGTCTGAAGCCTCAAGTGAACCATCCTGCCAAGCTATCTTGCCTATTTGAAGATGAGAGAAGAATGTTTGACAATCAAGATGACTTCAAGGGATTTGTCAGCAAAACTCCAAAACTACTGGCTTTTCTGCAAACAGCTGCAGCCCAGGGAGAGTGTGCTCCTTGAGATAAGTGACTAAATTGATATACAAAACTGTTTCTTAATAGAATGTAGATCTTAGTTTTATGATTAATTTCATTTTTGCCAGGGTAATTAGTGAAAATGAAGTACAAATGTAATGTTGACCGATTTGCCCTTAAGTGTGTGTATATCTACATCTATATCCATATCTATACCTATCTATATATCTATCTATCATCTATCTATTCTACATGAGAAGGGGAGAAGAAAAAGTTTTAAAAAATGGGAAGGGATGAGGGAGGGATAAATGGAAAAGAGGATATGAATACAGCAAGATAATAGTAGTGGGTGGGATAGGGAAACATTGGAATATGATAGATAAAATAATAAAAAATAATTTTATTATGAATGTGAAAGCAATAAACTATAGGAAATTAACAGACTTGTTCAGAGAAAGAAAGTTTTCCCCCACCCTCTGTCAAGGGTACTTGGATCTTTTAGAAAATTTGACCATATCTTAGAGCACAAAACAAGTAGAACTGGAAGAGATGCATGTACATTGAAATGATTGCCTATAAACTGATATTTTTAGAAACAGATTGTAAACAGTGGGTGATGTTGCAGTGATGTGTTTTTAAATTGCTAATTTGTATTGCTCCTGCAGTTTATATGTCTCCATTTAACTTTAATTAATATAATTTGTTAATCATACAATAAATGGAGCTTAAAGAACCCAATTGTTGACTTCTTTACTTTCCTTTGGACAACTGATTAAAAGCTCCCGAATGACATTACCTCCCTTCTCTTCCTCATATCCCAGCCCCCCGAAAATTTCTACAATTTAGACACACTGGAGGCAAGTCAGACTCTGAAGCAGAAAAAAAAAGCTTTCCTGGCACTGGCACTTTAAAGCATCCTGCCTGTGTCAGACCTAAACTGCTCGTCAAAGCCACTCTGCCTGCCCACCAAAGGCAGTGGGGCTGAGCCCACCTCTTTCCTTCTGGGGCCATCAACTTCATCCAACATAGGAAAAGGGGACAATGAAACACTTTGCAGCCCACCCTCAGAGGCTTCCTTCATTTTATAAGTCTATCCCTGAACTCTTACCTCCATGTACTCAGATGCACACAACATACAAGCACACACATCTTTTCTTCTTGTTGTTTCTTATATAAATAAAAGGCATCTTATGATGCTAGGAGAATTATTATTTGGGGACAGTGGGGCAATAGTTTACCTTCCTGGTAAATGGTATGTAGGCCAAACAGAACCTTGTGGCCCTGCTAGATTGGAACACCACAAAACATCATTTTCTCTATCCACCCATTAACCTTAAGTTAAATTCACCTAGGCAATCACACTGTTGGTTTGCTTTACGACAGGCATCCAGAAGCCTGATCATGCAGGTCTCCATGGCTTATGGCTCACAATGAATGTTTTGATTAAATAAGTTTCAGTTCTGGTTCATCACTTGCATTTGATTTATTCTTGGAATCTTCCTTCACAGTCCTGAAAATACCCTCAGTTATAGCTTCTGGAAGTGACTTAATGCCCCAAACTGTGCCTTTAATAATTGAAATCCTGGATAAGTTGAAACCCAAACTCTGTGGATGGGCCCCAGCTTCCCTTTCCATCTCTAAAAGAAGGTACTTCCCACCTCCAAACCTCAACACCCCTACCCCAGGTCTTACTGTTAGAACCTAATCTGTCTGGTTGGGCCTCCTCACTGTCCCAGAGCACTACTTGTCTAGTGCCACCTTAGTTCCTTTCTTGTCTACTCCATGGCTGAGACTTAATGGGGAGTTGGGAGGAGTGCTAAAACATATTAGCACCTCTAGTGTGCACCAAATACTCTAGAGATCTAACTCAGCCTTTAGGTGGCTTACCACAGTAGTAAAGTGGGGGGAGGAGGAATGCGCTATAATGCTCATCATTCTCTTGAGATTGTATGAAAATTATCAGGATTCTTGGTAGTTCCTGTTTACCACTGAGAATCACTGTCCTAAAGCATAAAACTGGAAGAAAGTGGTTTGTGTTAGCATACGGTATTTATTATTCTTGTTCTGACTTACTTCACTCTGTATGACAGACTCTAGGTCCATCCACCTCACTACAAACAACTCAATTTCATTTCTTTTCATGGCTGAGTAATAGTCCATTGTATATATGGGCCACATCTTCTTTATCCATTCATCTGTCGATGGACACTTAGGTTGCTCCCATGTCCTGGCTATTGTAAATAGGGCTGCAATGAACATTGTGGTACATGACTCTTTTTGAATTATGGTTTTCTCAGGGTATATGCCCAGTAGTGGGATTGCTGGGTCATATGGTAGTTCCATTTTTAGTTTTTTAAGGAACCTCCATACTGTTCTCCATAGTGGCTGTATCAATTTACATTCCCACCAACAGTGCAAGAGGGTTCCCTTTTCTCCACACCCTCTCCGGCATTTATTGTTTGTAGATTTTTGGATGATGGCCATTCTGACTGGTGTGAGATGATACCTCATTGTAGTTTTGATTTGCGTTTCTCTAGTGATTAGTGATGTTGAGCATCCATTCATGTCTTTGTTGGCAGTGGCATAGGAGAGGGTGGGAGGGAGACGCAAGAGGGAGGAGATATGGGGATATATGTATATGTATAGCTGATTCACTTTGTTATAAAGCAGAAACTAACACACCATTGTAAAGCAATTATACTCCAATAAAGATGTTAAAAAAAAAGAAAGAAAGTGGTTTGTTAGTGAATGTTTAACGGCTTTCTGAGGAAAAAAAACCTGATTTGTAGCATTTGCTTGTTCAGTGGTGTAAATTCTATGGCCGTGGCCAATTTTTAGCTACCAACATGATGTTACTAAACGCTGGGTTAAGGCAAGATGCATACATTCAGCTCTCCTGAGCCAGCCATAGCTGCCTCCAGCACATCACTGGGAGGAGACCACCTTTGCCCTGTGCATCTCCTGGTTGGACTACTATAACACAAATTTAGCTTAAAAAAATCTCATCATCCTAGACTGGACTTAATTACAGAGAAAGGCTCCCCAGACAAACCTGTGCATGTACATGGTCCTTGGTGTCTCACTTCCTTTAAGCTCCACCTTCTTGAAGCTTTTCTAGCACTCCTCTGGTCCCAAATACAGCTTTTGTAAGACAGTTGCTCTTTTCTTCTGTCTAGGCCGAGAGTCTTTAGACCTTACAAATCACATTAATCCTGCCTCTACACTCAACCACACTCCCTACTTCAATGTGCATAGTATGTACTCAATAAAACCTTGTGTTTAACAGTTGTCTCATAATTCGTAACAGGCGATTTTGAATCTTTTGCAGGAGGATCCCTTTTCCAGTCCCCAGGGCTCAAGGTGTCAAAGTGCAAAGGGGTATGGCTCACCATACCCCTTCTGGTATCACCACCTCCCAGGACAGTAACAGTGAGAGTTCCCATACCACCCCACCTCCTGTACATCTCACCAGTTTAAGGGGATGGAGAATCAGAGGAGGGCCAGCCTTTAAGAATAAGACTGATCATTCTCAAAACATTCCTGAAAGAGGAGTTGTTTAATATCAGCCAGCTCTAGAATAATAAACCAGGAGAGAAACCCAGACTTCTTTTTTTTTAAATTTTTATTAAAAAATATTTTTATTGAAGTATAGTTGATTTACAATGTTGTGTTAGTTTCTGGTGTACAGCAAAGTGATTCAGTTTTATATATATATATATATATATATATTCTTTTTCAGATTCTTTTCCACTATGGTTTATTATAGGATATTGAATATAGTTCCCTGTGCTATACACTAGGGCCTTGTTATTTATTTTATAAACAGTAGTTTGTATCTGCTAATCCCAAACTCCTGATTTATCCCTCCCCCACCCCCCCTTTTCCCCTTTTGTAATCATAGGTTTGTTTTCTACCTATGTGAATCTGTTTCTATTTTGTAAATAAGTTCATTTGTATCACATAACCACACTTAAGTGATATCATATGGCATTTGTCTTTCTCTCTCTGACTTACTTCACTTAGTATGATAATCTCTAGGTCTATCCATATTGCTGCAAATGACACTATTTCATTCTTTTTTATGGCTGAGTAGTATTCCATTGTGTGTGTGTGTGTGTGTGTGTGTGTGTGTGTATTTATATAAATACACACACACACACCTTCTTTATTTATTCTTCTTTCGATGGACATTTAGGTTGAGGAAGCTCTTTCTGTATTGCCATCATCTCTATTTTATTTTTCCCTTTGGCAGATCATGAAAACCAGTCTATTCTGATCATGTAAGTATCCAAGGTGGAGTGTGTTTTCATATCTGTGGCCCTTTGTCCCCAATGCGGAAGAGGAAGATGCCACTTGCTCTGTTTTGTTAATGAGAAAGTACCGAGAACAAAGTCTGTGATGCAAAGATGTGGCGGGGGGGGGGGGGGGGCGGCGCTGAGGAGAGATGGGCAGGAAGGCCTGTGAGGCCTTAGGAAGCTGGAGCTCCCCATCCAGCCTGCTCAGTGATGCCGGTCTCCCCCGGGGCCCCTGCCTCTCCGAGTGGTCTCACATTTGTTGGGAGGTGTGTGTCTGCCGTGGCTCAGGTGACATCTTAGGGGGCCCGTTTACACACACGGGGCTTGTTTCTCTTTGTCTGTTTTGATTGCTCCAAATAGCTGAGAATCCAGGGCAGGAAAGACTGTGAACACCAAAAGGATCACCCAGTACTTTGCAACAATTGCAGCGTCTGGAGACCTCACCATGAAGAAGTACTCCAAAATGAGGTTATGGAGAGGAGAAAGGCTTGCCCTGCTTCCGCTGCCAACCTTTGTCTTGAAGTGTGTGTATGTGGTGGGGGGAAGGCCAGCAGAGCCAATGTCAAGAACTCCACCTCAGCTAAGTCATAGCCCCAGTCTCTCTTGGCCTCTATCACCAGCTTTATAAATATTGGGCTGCAAAATTTCCTCTAGGGAGCTTGGCCAGAGAATATTTCTCCTTCTGCAGGCAGGCTACAAGGTCCAAGACTAACAGAGGTAGCCTAGAGATGGAGCTTCTAATATCTCAATTGCCAGCCATAGTTTGAATGAGGGGCTTCTATGAAGTCTGAATAATAAGTCCTTTCAAGATTCTACAGTGACCCAGAGCAAAAAAAAGAGTGAGTGGTATTCTCACCCACACAGTCCCAGGACCTTCTTCAGGCTTCCACGGCATTAATGGGGAATCTGGGCTCTAGATTCTGGCTGCTGGTGCAAGCACAAGCTTCGGCCTAAGGACTTCAGAGAGTAGCAGGATGCTATCATTGCCTTCTTTTCTACATTATTAACAATCCATTTGATTGGTGATTCTCTGTTTTACTAAGTACATTCATAACTTTTTTAAATTAAAAAATTTTTATTGAAGTATACTTGATTTACAATGTTGTGTTAGTTTCATGTGTACAGCAGAGTGATTCAGTGTTTTATGTAAATATATATATAATATTCATATATATGTATCAGATTCTTTTCCCTTATAGGTTATTACAAAATATTGAGTAGAGTTCCCTGTGCTATACAGTAAGTCCTTGTTGGTTATCTATTTTACATACAGTAGTGTGTAGATGGCAATCCCAACCTCCTAATTTACCCCTGCCCCACCCCTTTCCCCTTTGGTAACCATAAGTTTGTTTTCTACCACTGTGGGTCTATTTCTGTTTTGCATATAAGTACGTTTGGATCTTGTTTTTCGATTCCATATGTAAGTGATATCACATGATATTTCTCTTTCTCTGTCTGACTTATTTCACTTAGTATGATAATCTCTAGGTCCATCCGTGTTGCTGCAAATGGCATAATTTCTTATTTTTTACGGCTGAGTAATATTCCATTGTCTATATATACCATATCTCATTTATCCATTCATCTGTTGGTGGATGTTTAGGCTGTTTCCATGTCTTGGTTATTGTAAATAGTGCTGCAATGAACACTGGGGTGCACGCATCTTTTCGAATTATAGTTTTCTCCGGATATATGCCCAGGAGTGGGATTGGAGGATCATATGCTAACTTTATTTTAAATTAAAAGGTTTCTTTTACTTTTATCATTACAAACTTCCAATGCAGAGGGAGCATTGTAGTGGTTAAGAACATGGGACTTCATTTTGCAATATATACAAATATTGAATCATTATGTTGTATACCTGAAACTAATGTTGTGGATCAATTATACCTCAATAAAAAAAAAAAGAAGGAAGGAACTGAGAAGTTTTCAGTTACTTTGCATAAAAAAATTTTGAATTATTTTCTAAATAAGACCCTTTTTTATAGGTATACTATAATCAATAAAGTGGTTTAAGTAATTAAAAAAAAAAAACATGGGACCGTGGAACTGTATATACAGATTGCCTGGATGCGAATCCTAGCTCTTCCACTTGCTGGCTGTGTTGGCCTTAGGCAATTTCTTAATGGCTCTGAGTTTCAGCTTCTTCATCTGTAAAATGGGACTGATACTATCCCCGAGTGTTGTGATTGGGATAAAATGAGTTAATATTTATAAAGCACTTAGTGCCTAATACCATCATAGTGATTTCTATACAAATGTTTTGAAAATAGGCATGGATATTTCCACCCTGACATATAATAATTTTCACTTTAGTGTTCCAAACAACCATTTGTGTTTGGCCAATTTTACCTCTTAAATATTTCGGGAACGCTTGCTCTCTCCTCCTTCTTTACTTCCACTGCCCTGGTTTCGGCACACAGGAACAGTAAACTGCTTACAGTTCTCCATGCCTTACTTGCTGGTCTTTCCTATTGCAATTCTCTGATTCCCATGGCACGCCCTTCTTTGGCTTTCTCCTACTTGTTCTCCATCACTGTTTATCCTCAGACTACAAACTCCTTAAGAGCAGAAACTGCCATTCTCCCTGGATTGTCAGCATCTATAACAATGTGTGGCACAAAGAAAATACTCAACAAACGTGTATTGAATTAGTGGATGGTTGGTTGCTGTGTCCCAGGCACTATGTAGTAGTTTACAGGGGGATTTTCATTCAATCCTACCTAAAACTCTGTGTGATATTAAGTACAATTATTATCCCCAGTTTACAAATAGGAAAACTAAGACCTGGAGAGGTTAAATAACTTGCCCCTAAAATACCTATTTATATTCATATGGTTATTCTATTCTTATGTGATAATGTGTACTTTATAATGGTGTGTAGGAACAGAGGATGCCAGGAAGCCACAGCTGATATCCCTGATGCATGAAGATATGATATTCAATTTTCCTATTAAAAGCACAGTTACTTTATTTTTATGTAGCTTGTTCTCAAATCACAGTATTTTTTCTTTAGATAATTTTTTTTAACATCTTTATTGGGGTATAATTGCTTTACAATGGTGTGTTAGTTTCTGCTTTATAACAAAGTGAATCAGTTCTTTAGATAATTTTTAATCTTCTATGAATGTAAAAATTGTACATAAAGAAAAATGTGGCTATTTCTTACAACAATCAATTGATCTGGGGGTCCACTGGATGCTATGCTTTAATCCCATCATATAGTATATGTCAGGAGCTTCGGTTAGTATCTTATCCATACATAATCATTTGAAACAGTCATTCATGGTTAACTAAATTTATGAAAGGTTATCTACATCATTGAAATCATGTTTCTCTAGGGCATTTGTGGAAAGCTGTACAGATTAATGATAGTAGTAGTGCTGGTAGTGGTAGCAACAGCAGCAGCTACCATTTACTGAGCACCTACCATGTACCAGGCCTACTATGCTGTAAGTTTTACTTACAGTATCCCATCGAAGGCCTGTGCAATAGTTTCTGTTGTTTTATTTTACAGATGGGGAAACTGAGACTCAGAGAGTTTAACTCACTTTCTTGAGGTCACTCAGCTATTGAATAGTGGAACCAGACTGAAATCCAAATTTGTGTGTCTCTAAAGCCTGGGGTTTTAGTCCAAGCTAGACTTTGAAGGCTGTCCAAGTTACTTAACCCTCTCTTAGCTTCAGTTTCCTCATCTGTAAAATTGAGGGAAGTAACACACCTTGCAGTGTTGCTATGAAGATTTGAAATAATAGATGCCCAGGGCTCAGAGGCACATAGTAGGCATATAAACCCTGGTGGGGTGGTGTTTATGCTTACGTGGGGTATTAAGTGGGCAGAGGAAGATCTGAGATCCCTTTAAAGGCATTGGGGAGCTGAAGAGGAGGGATCTACAGCTTTGGCAGGCTTGAGAGCTGGCCCTCTCCCCTCCAGAATACAATGACCCAATGAAACTCTGAGCGACAGGCGAGGGGGCAGGGGCCTGAATTTGGCTCCAGCAACCTCTGCAGGGAATCGTGAGAGGGGCGGGAGCTGGGAGGGGCGTGGAAATCCCGGTTGTCAGAGGACTGCAGGTGTCAGGGAGTTAGTGTAGGTGGGCTCCCAGAGCCTGGCAGAGGGAGGAGGGGAGGCTGGAGCGGCAGAGCCGGCGGGAGAGAGAGGGAGGCGTGGCCCTGAGCCTGGGAGGCTGTCCTTAGACTGCTCTTCTCTTGCCGGGCAGTTTGCTGCATCTGGAGGAGCTCACTGGAGAATCTCCAACAGCGGAGTGGGCCTTCAACTACCGTAAGTACCTGCAAATGAGCGCATAGTCCAGTGGCTGAAGATTAAATACTGCCCATCAGATCCTAAACAAAACCCCGAAATAATCTCCCTGATGTAATTAATTGCCGTAAATCTAAATGCTCCCAAGTCTTTCCCCCCCACCCCCTTCATCCCTCCCTTTTTCCTTCCCTCCGCGATCCCAGCCGTGCCTCGCTGAGAATCTCTGGGCGCTGTGGATATCTTTCCTTTTCCTTCTCAGTCTTCCCTCCAAACCTTTAGCGGAGCATGTACCCGGCACCCCGCTGAGCCCAACCCCTTTGATTCCTGGAACCCTCAAAGCTATGCAGGGGGCGAGCCATTAGACATTTCAGGTTTGTCACCCTCAAAAGCACTGCGGCGCTGCCTAAGGGTGTGTAAAGTGCTTGGGGTGGAGTAGAAGGGAAGGGTGAAAAGGCTAGACTGCCGAAGTTGGCGGTGTGGGGGAGGGAGTGTGAAAGGCCAAAAATGGGCGTGGCCAATTAACCTGAAGCCTGCAGCTCCTTCCAATGTTCCCTGGACAGAAGATTCATCATTTTGGCTGGATATAAATGGTAGAGTTTCCTTAGTAGGTTGCGGAGGGGTCAGCCATGCTGAGAAATCCAGCTTCCCTTATTCCCCTCAAGCCCCCAGGAAGCGAAACCCTGGTTTAGGGGTCTAAGTGGCAAGGCTAGAATCTCAGATGGCATTCCCTGGCAGAATCCCAGGTTGAACCTTTCCCTTGGCAGTAAAACCTGAGTTCCTCCAATAAATTCTGGCCTAAAGCCTCAGGGGAACAAAAGCAACAGGGTGGCACCCAAGCCTGGGCCTGGGCCTGACCCTAAGAGGAGTGGGGGCAAGAGTCTGTAGGAGGTGAGATGGAAAGAGGATCTTTAGGGTGCTATACCAGATTAATACCCCCTTTGGGAAGAAAAATAGCCAAGTTTTAATGAAATGTTCACTATGTGCCTGGCACTGTACATGTATTGTCTCAGATTCAACACAACAACAAGGCTAGGTATATATTACTCCCCAACTTTATAGATAAGAAAAGTTCAGAGAGGGTAATTTGAGCATCCTTCAAGGCAAAGTAAGAAATGCAAAGGGAAACCGTGCTTCCCTGGATCTCCGATGGTCCACCTGCTTCCTACAGCCCAGGTGTTTGAATCTGCCTCTTTTTTCCTGCTCCTTCATCCCTCCTAGTGTTATCACTGGAGCAAGTTAGGGACTTCAAGATCAGGATCAGTTTGGGGAAGCAAAATCACCGCTTTCTGTTCTGAGAGCTGCCTTTATCCCACTGTGTTGAAATAGAATTAAACAGCCAGAACCTCAGGCTCTGAGTAGAGAGTTGGTAGAAGGGAGTTAGCCTGAGTTTGTGTGATGGGCATATGCCTTTCCTTGGCAAAAGGATACTCTGGGTCCAGGGGGTGGGGTAGGAGAGGCAGAAGAGTGTAAGGGGTCTACTTATGGATGTGTAGGGCCTGTGGTCAATAGTGATTTTCAAGAAAATGAGAAGGCCTCGCTGAACTCACATATCTTTGCCATATTCCCTGAAATTCAAGCAATTCTTTTTTTTTCCTTAGGGGCAATGAACAAGAATGCTTATAAATTATGGGCAGCCAATAAATCATTTGCATCTTATATCAATTAGCTCAAGTAACTTGATTCCCCAACACCTACTCAAGATGGAGGCTTTGAGATTTTGGGGGGTAAGAAATAAAAGTAATATTAGATTTGAAGCATTCTGACATTCTGCATAAGGGCAGGCCTGGATGGGATGAGATGGTACAGGTGAGGTAGGGTGAGAAAGGGGTCAAGGTCTGCCTCTGAAAGTTTAAATACTGGTTTTAGAGCATAAGCATTAGAGTTAAACATAGATTTGCATTTTGGCTCTGAAATTTAATATCTTTTGACTTTGGGCAAATTATATCCTGTCTAAGCCTCAGCTTCCTAGCCAGCAAAATGGTGATGGTAGAAACGCTTCCTTTGCTAGGTTGTTGAAGTACTCAGACAAAAATATATATGTATGAGTAAAGGATCTGAAAAGGTGACTCTCTACACCTCCCATCTCCCTCATACCATGTGGCTTCTGCTGGCCTGGATTAGGCCTCTGGGCCTCTGAGATCCCATGGAAAAACAGACATTTCAATAAATCTGACATGGTAGATACCAGCAAAGACCTTGGGTGGGAGAAGGGGGAAGTGAGGAAAAGGGACAAAGAGAAGAAGTAGCCAGTAACCCTGCCTGCCAGTGAGGGAGTGGAAGGAAGGGAGGGATGTCAGGTGCAACTTACTGATCCAAACTAAACTTTCCGAAGCAGGATCAGTCCCCTGAGTAAAAACACTTCTGCTTTTAGATCTCACCACCTGATGAGGGGCACAGCCCTTCAGGACTCCAGAGGCTCCATGACCCTGGACAGGCCAGGGGAAGGGGCCACCATGCTGCGGACATTCACTCTCTTACTCTTTTGCATTCGTGAGTACAAGGAAGTGGTGGCAGGGCAAGTGAACCTGTTATAGTTACCCCTATGGGGAGGGAATGGAGAATATTGAGGTTTGAGGGTGGGTGGGAACAATGAGGGGCTCTCCTTTACCATAATCTCTCTTTTCAGGGTTGAGTCTGGGTATGACACCAATAGGTAAGTGAGTCCTGCTACCTCAAGTACCTTCCTTCCTGAAGGCCACAAGACATTGACCTGCTTCCATGGCCCTGGACATAACTGCCTTGAGAGCCCAAAGGCAATTTCCAGATTGAGCTGGCTGGGAATCAGGACCTCTTACTTCATGACTTGGTTTCCCACAAAATAGTACAGAACTTTGTCTCAGATGGAAAGGAAGCAAGACTTGCACTTCATTCCCCAACTCACTTGAATTCCTTAAACAAATATCTTGGGGTCCCTATCCCACCCCCATAAAAGTATGCATCCTGTCCCCAAGGGAAGAAAAAAGGAGGAATCTGGGTTGGGGCTAATTTTAAGGGACATTGGAGGGGCATGTTATGGGAGGGAGAGGGTTGGACTGCTGACATCTTTGTTATCTTTGGGAATGACAGCAATGATGCAATCTCAACCAGAGCTGTGGATAGAGACCAACTACCCCCAGGCCCCTTGGGAGAACATCACACTTTGGTGCAAAAGCCCCTCTCGGATTTCAAGCAAGTTCCTGTTGCTGAAAGATAAGACACAGATGACCTGGATCCGCCCTTCCCACAAGACCTTCCAAGTTTCATTCCCCATTGGTGCCCTTACTCAGTCCAATACAGGTCTTTACAGGTGCTGCTACTGGAAGGAGACGGGCTGGTCAGAGCCCAGTAAAGTTTTAGAGTTGGAGGCACCAGGTAAGAAGACAGAGATAGATAATCAAGAATAAACTCCAGCTCCTGGGACTGAACCTTGCCTTCCCAGAGCAGGGTTTAATTCATTCGTTTGCCTCAAATGCATGCATGTATAATGCATGCATTCCACAGTTAGTAAATAAGTGCCTAGTCTCTATAGATGCAGAGTGAGGACACAGACTCTGGAACAGATCTAGAGGGCAAGCTCTCAACATAGGGGATACCCTAGATGGGGGAACAAGGGGTGACAAATAAGGGTCATACAGGGAAGACTCATTTAAGTAGAGCGCTCTGCCGCTCCCTGAGCAGCACTCCCCTTGCTCTTCCTGAATACCAGTTCATTCTCTCCTTCCAGGCCAGCTGCCCAAGCCCACTTTCTGGATCCAGGCTGACACCTCCCCTCTTTCTGGATGTAATGTTAACATACTCTGCCATGGCTGGCTGCAGGATTTGGTATTCATGCTGTTCAAAGAGGGATATGCAGAACCCGTGGATTACCAAGTCCCAACGGGGACAGTGGCCATATTCTCCATTGCCAACATGACACCTGAGAGTGAAGGGGTTTACATCTGCCGCACTCACATCCAGATGCTCCCTACCCTGTGGTCAGAGCCCAGCAACCCCCTGAAGCTGATTGTGGCAGGTGGGTGTGGCTATGGCTGCTGGGGTCTGATGATCGTTGTCCCCGGGATCATGGTTGGATGAGCCAGCGTTTCTGACATTACTTTCCTTGCCCAGTTCTCTGCAAGGCCCATGAGCTAAAGTCATTTGACATTTTACTGAGATGCAAATTAGAATCACACATGCTATGAGGTAAATGTTTGGGAGCCAATCACTTGGCTAGTGAGTGAGTCCAGCCAAATGTCCAGCAGCTTCAGCTCATCACAGCTTTGTTGTTCTCTATTTGTCGAAAATCATGCATTCATTCATTCATTAGGCTTTTATTGAGCACTTAATATGTGCCAGGCACTGCCACTGCAGTCTTGTAAACTGACTTTTTTAATTTAAAGTATTTTTATTCTATTTCTGATTTTTATTTTTAAGTGTGGAAAATAGAATGAGTTGCTAGTGCTGGTGATAAAAATAAACAAAAAAATGACAAAGAAAGTGATAGTTCATATTTTAGAAATGACTTTATAAATTAATTTAGTCTTGTATATACAGATCCAGTAAGGCAGTACCAAGCTTTAAACACAGTAGAAGCCTCCCCACAATGCCCAAACACTAGACACACACCCCCACTCCCCCACCCCATGGCCCGGATGCTTCTAGACAGAATTGGCCACACTTGCTTTAGTTCCCTCATCAAGTTAAATAGGCTTGGGGAAAGCTGTGGTGCCACAGAAAGTACCTGAACTTAGAAGCAGTAATCCTAGTTTCTAGTTCCACCTCTGACACTGCCTCCCTGTGTGATACTGAGCAAGTAACTTCACCTCTGTGCTTCGGTTTCCCCCACTCTAAAATGGAATAACAGTATCTATCCAATCTACTGTATGATGCCTCTCTGTGACTCAGTTTTCTCATTTGCAAAATTGGTATAATAATAATGCCTACCTCACAGGGTTGTTGTGAGGATTTGCCTAAATATATGTACAGTGCCTGGCATATAAGTTCTCAATAAATGGTAGATATTAATTTTATTAGTATAGCTTTTTATTGAGGATCAAAGAACAAAAGCCTGTCTGTTTGAACTGCGTGTTATGGATGTTTGTTGTACGAATGCCTTTCCAGTGTAGATGCCACTAACACACACTTCTGCAGTTACCTGTTTGCTGGTGTCCCCCACTAGGCCATGAGCTTTTGGCTAACAGGGACTGTGTCTATCTTCTTTACTTGTATATTCCTCGACCTACACGATGCCTGACACATCCTAAATGCTTAATGAGCATATGATAGAGCTGATCCTTCCAAGAATGGGTGGGTGGGCCTACCTGGGATTGGGATGGGTAAGAAGGAGTGGTTTGGGAGTGAGGTTTGCCCTCTATTTTGTAGTTTAATCTCTTTGGAGGAACAATACATGGAAATGAGGGTGTGACCCCATTAACAGAGGTTTCTTTGGGTTGCAGACTTACTGGCCAATCCCTCCTTATTGGCCTCTTTCAATCCCCTGTGGGAAGTGTCCTCTGTGAACTTAATGAGTTCAAAAGCCATCCTTAATACTGCAGTAGCATTCATGCTTTATGAATATGGAATAAAAGTCATTTTCAGAAGTTTGGTTTCTTGGGTGGTTTGAAGAACTACATTTGGCATTTCAGGGACCTAAAGATACAGGGAATTACAAATGTAGATATTCCGCTGAGACACACCCTACACATAGTTAGAGCTCAGTGGAGCTGATAGAGTCTGGTGAGAGGGAAGGGGCATAAGTGAACTTACCCTTGATTGCCTCCTAGAAGAGGCAGAGATTCAAGGAAGGAAGAGGGAGCAGAGGGTAAACTTCAGCTATCACTTTCTATCTAAGGGAACTAGGAAAATTAAACCAGAATATAATAAGGAAGAATCATCCTACATCTAACTCAGGGTCTCTTCCCTTTCTAGGACTCTATCCCAAACCAACTCTGACAGCCTATCCTGGGCCCATCATGGCACCGGGAGAAAGCCTGAATCTCAGGTGCCAAGGGCCAATCTATGGAATGACCTTTGCTTTAATAAGGCGTGAAGACTTGGAGAAGTCCTTTTACCACAAGAGACCATTAAAAAATGAGGCATATTTCTTCTTCGGGGCTTTGAAAATCCACAATGCTGGACATTACCTCTGTTTTTACTATGATGGGTCACACAGGGGTTCACTCCTTAGTGATATCCTGAAAATCTGGGTAACCGGTAAGAGAAGGGGATGCAATGGGACCTATTGTAGGGGCTAAGGGTGTACAACTTGCTCAGGGCCTGCTGGAGAACCTAATCATGCAGCCAGGGATAACGGTGGGGGAAGGAGCAGAATTTGTGTAAGTGGACTTAGGATGGGATTTGCCAAGGGTGGACAGGAGGAAGAGAAAAAGAACCCTAAGTAGTGGGAGGGGTAAGTCAGACAGTTAGCCTTTTATATTTTGGGTCTTGTCCTAGACACTTTCCCGAAGACCTGTCTACTTGCTCAGCCCAGTCCTGTGGTCCAGATGGGTCAGAATGTGAGCCTGTGGTGTCGAGGGCCAGTGGATGGAGTGGAACTTACACTCTATAAGAAAGGAGACGACAAAACACTTCAGCTCTTGGATACCACCAGCATCAGTGATGATGAGTCATTCCTCCTCAACAATGTGACCTATAGTGATGCTGGCATCTATAGCTGCCACTATCTCCTCTCCTGGAAGACCTCCATCAGGATGTCATCACACAACACCGTGGAGCTTGTGGTTATAGGCAAGTGCTAACAACTATTGTTTGTTTTAATCATCATTACAGTGTTATAAGAAGGAGCTGGTGGCCCTGTACCCTCTTGGATTTATGGGCCAAAGAAAAACACACTAGGAGGGTGGTGTAGAATTTTCTCCAAAAATTTTAGGTACCTTCTCTCCCAGGGTTGATACTCAAGCCCTGTCTCTCAGCATGGACAAGCTCCATTGTGACCCCTAGAAAAGTTATTTTCCTTAAGACCAGGGGAAACTTACAGGTATGGGTCTTTCTGATTGAAGCTAGGAGACTCAAGGAATGGGCCAAGGAGTTCTGATGCACAATCAAATTTTGAAGCCAGTGATCTAGTGGAAGTGAAAAAAAAGAGAAGACCAAATAAGGACCTGAGAAACATTTGTTGAGGGAGGAGGCACTGAGTTCAAAGTCATTTGTTCTAACTCTGGTCTCTGGATTGGTTGCAGATAAGCCCCCCAAACCCTCCCTGTCAGCCTGGCCCAGCACCGTGTTCAAGCTAGGAAAGGCCATCACCCTTCAGTGCCGAGTACCTCAACCAGTACTTGAATTTTGTCTGGAATGGGAAGAAAGAGCAACATCCCCCAAATTTTCAGTGGATGGAGACTTCATCATCAGTAATGTTGAAGGGCAAGGCACGGGGACCTACAGTTGCAGCTATCGCATAGAGGCACATCCTAACATCTGGTCATATCGCAGTGAGCCTCTGAAACTGATGGGGCCAGCAGGTGAGAGGAACACTCTTCACAGGGATGCCCCCTCCGCAGCTTTGGCCATCATACCCCTGGGATCCCAGAACAATGCCCAGAAGGATGTGGAAAGGGTAGTTGGGGGCTTGTAAGTCAGGGCCCTTGGGTTTGGGCATCTTTCCTCTGGAGTGGTCTCACAGTCACTCAAAGGCAGTGAGCAGGATACTTTCAAGGGTCCTATTCTTCATGAAAATAAGGCCACTTTTGTCTCAACTTCCCTTCACCTGCAGTAACCAGATCCCCCTCCCCCCATGAATGTATTCAACAGTCCCTGTCCCCATCAAGGTCCCTGCTTTTGGTCTTCTCTGGCCACAGGCTTTCTCACCTGGAATTACGTTCTGAATGAGGCTATCAGGTTGTCCCTAATCGTGCAGCTTTTTGCCTTGCTGTTGGTAGAGCTGTGGATAAGGTGGAAGTGTCGGAGACTCAGAATCAGGTAACTGTCTTGTCCCAACCCCCTGTTCCTCAATCTAGCTGAGTTCAGGCTCCCCAGAGACTCAGGAATGGGTCATACTCCAGTTGAGACAAGCCACAGGGGGGGACCCTTTGTATCCTCTACCTTCTGGGCTTAAGATATAAGAGTTTCTCATTCCAGCAGTTTCTCTTTCACCTCACAGAGGGGTCGGCACCCAAGCCATAGGGTGGAGAAATGCATATTTCTCAGAGCCTGGAGAAGTAATCAGAACCTTGTTCACTGATTCCCCCAGGAGGGTGCCCAAATCTCCCTCCCAAGCCACCCTGCCTCTCAGAGATGATTGATGTCTTACACATTAACTTCAACTGAACTTTTTTTGTAAGGAGCCATGCTGTCCTGTCTCCCAGGATGTTATCTAACTCCCATCCCAACTTTCACCCTTACCCCTAGCTCTCAAGGGCTAGCAAGACTTGTAGTCCATCCTAGCTGCTATGGAAGCCAGTCTCTCTGCCACTCTGGCCCCCAACCACTGTGCAGAGCATTCTGAGAATATAGCCTTAGCCTGGGTGGGCATCTGATGAGGGAATGGATTGGGCCAGGGAATCAGACTGCTTCCTCTGACCCATAAAATGTCAAGCCAAACAGGTTCTCCTGCCATTTACTTTTATCCTTTTGTGTCCCCTGGGTCATCTCCTTCTCTCCCTGATCCTTACGGCCTTGTGCTCAGGCTATTCTGCCTGAAAATGAGAAGAGAAATGACAGCTCCTAGCTTGGTGGGGCCTCTGTTCCCAAACGCCTTGCTTACTTTCCCCCACCTTGTGATCCTGGCTGTACCCCTCCCCCACCATGATCACAGGACTTCGTGTGCCTGGGAGTATTCAATATACAATGGATGATGACTATGACTGTGTGTGTCTGTGTTTCCCGCTGGGATCTGAGGGACAGAGTGCTTGGGTAATGAGGAGAGAGCCAGCTAAACTTTCTGCAAAACCACTACCCTTCGAGCTTTCAAAAACTTTCAATGGGGGTCAAGTCCTACTTCTCCACAGAACCTATCCTGAGTTCCACATACACTGGGGTAACCTTCAAGCCAGGGGTTAGAAAAAATGTAGCTTCAAGTGCCCCACCTCAGCCCAGGTCCACTGCATCAAAGAATGAATTTGGAAACCAGACTTCAGAGAATGCAGCTTGAAAAGCATGTTTTCCTGGCCAGGAAGGAGGGTCAGTGTTTTCTAAGTAAAAATTGTCAAATGAATTTTGGCTTAGTATAATCTAATTCTACAGGACCCATAACCTAAAAATGCTGCACATTTCTAGTCATAATCTGGGTGGGGGTAGAGAGATCCCACTCTCTGGCAAGCTTAGCTCAGCACTGACAATCCTCTGGTAATTCACTGTTGCTGCCTAGGCAACCCTTCCATAACAAAGGCAGGTGAGGCAGGTCAGTCGGAGGACCAATACTGCCATAATAAAAACTGCTTCCAAACTTAAACTTGATGACTGAGGAACCCCCAAGATTTCTCCCTCCACCCCCACACCCACCACCCAGAGCTGCCGATTACACTGAGCTCCAGGGGTTCTGAGAGCTGGAGTTACAAAGGCATTTTCACATCTGACATCTCAATTCCAGCAACAGCCTAATCAGGGGCCTTGGGGACCTGACATTTGATATTGTCTGGGGATGGTAGAGGGGGCGGGGGGCACGTGGGTCATGAAAGAGCAAGAGGTTTGTAGGTGGTGAGGCCCTCAAAAAGAAAAGTCATCCATGTCAGAAAAGATTATATCCCATTATCCTGGCCATATCCAATCCCTATTGGGTGGTGAGTAAGCCAATGACATAAATTGCCGCCCCCTTCTCTCCGCCCTCCCCTTAATCCCAGCAACTCCTCTCATCTCTTTTCTGGTCTTGCTAGAGAAGCCTGGTTGCTGGGAACAGCTCAAGGGGTCACCATGCTCTTCATACTCACAGCTCTTCTCTGCTGTGGTGAGTAGAAGGGGGTGGGGAAGGGGCCTGGGCAGAAGGCCGGGGTGAAGTCCCGTGGGGGAAGGGACAAAGCCCTGGCAGCAATTTCTTTTGCAGGACTGTGCAATGGGGTATTGACAGAAGAGACTGGTGAGTTTTTCCTGCTCCAGACTGGGACATTCCTCCCTGGAGATCCGAAATAACTACAGAGTGTCAGTGTCAGTGGCCAGGGAGTGACTGGTTGGGAGGGAAGGACAGCCAGGAAGGGGCACTTGCTAAAGCTGCTGGCAAAACTCAGCCTCCAACTCTGCTTTTCTGCCTGCAAAATTTCCCCCAAGCTTCTGCATTTTTCTGACCCTCAGCTGAGACATCAGCTTCCCCTTTCCCCAGCACCTGCGGAGAGAAGGAAAGAGTTTGGATTGAGGTTGAAAGGGGAGGTGGGCAATGTGATCTGGGGAGGGTGTTCAAGGGCAAGGAAAAGGGGAGGGTGAGGGTGAGGGAGGATGGCTTCACTAACTCTGCTGTTTCTAGAAATAATCATGCCAACCCCAAAGCCTGAGCTGTGGGCAGAGACCAACTTCCCTCTGGCCCCGTGGAAGAACTTAACCCTCTGGTGCAGAAGCCCTTCTGGCTCAACTAAGGAATTTGTATTGCTGAAGGACGGGACCGGGTGGATTGCAACTCGCCCGGCCTCAGAGCAGGTCCGGGCTGCCTTCCCCCTTGGAGCCCTGACCCAGAGCCACACCGGGAGTTACCACTGCCATTCGTGGGAGGAGATGGCTGTGTCAGAGCCCAGTGAGGCACTTGAGCTGGTGGGGACAGGTAAGAAAAGGCAGAGGGTCCTCACGGAGTGATCCCCAGTGCCCCTGGGACTCCTGCACTGTTCCTAGGGATGGGGAATGCTCAGAGACCCAGAGCCCAAGGGGCTTCTGCTGCCTGTAGGAGAGGAGGGGCACTGAAATGGGGGGAGGGGTGGGGAACAGAGTTATGAGAAGACTGACAGGAAGAGGCAAAGGCCAGTCCAGGATGGATTTCTATTTTGCTGACAAAGTGACTCCGAGTGTCCCTGTTTTGTTTTCCAGACATCCTCCCCAAACCTGTCATTTCTGCTTCCCCCCCAGTTCGGGGCCAGGAACTGCAAATCCGGTGCAAAGGATGGCTGGCAGGCATGGGGTTTGCTCTGTATAAGGAGGGAGTGCAGGAACCTGTCCAGCAACTTGGTGCCCTTGGGAGAGAAACCTTCTTTACAATCCAAAGAATGGAGGATAAAGATGAAGGCAATTATAGCTGCCGCACTCACACTGAAAAGCGCCCCTTCAAGTGGTCTGAGCCCAGTGAGCCCCTGGAGCTTGTCATAAAAGGTAGAGCTGAAAGGGGTGTGTGAGAGAGGAGTGGGGAAGCAAAGCTCTGGGTCAGACACTCCTCTCCTCACAGCAAACTTTGCTGCTGGTCCTAGGAGCCTGTGTCCAATCTTAGAGCCAGGCAGGCGTGGCGCTGGGAGTGCCAGGGCCTCTGGCTGCACGATATTAATAGCCATAATCGTTATTAATAGCTGGGGTTTGTAGAGGGTGATTTAATTTTTCTAATTATTTTCATATCAATTATCTCATTTAGCTATAGAGCAAATATTCAAAGGAGGTGGATCAGGTACCATTTCCCCTTCTTGTCCAAATGGGCAAACTGAGGCTCAGGGAATCAGCAGAGCCCCAGTGACAATTCACCCTTTTAGCTAGCTTCCATTGCTTGTTCTGCTGACAGGGAGGATTCGGCTGGAGGAGGTGAGGGGTGGGGTGAGGGGTCCCTGTGAAAAGTTCATCTGCAAAGTGGTTTTGCCTTGACTTTTAAATGCACCTTCTTCTGAATGAAATACTATAGGAAACAAAGCAGCTTTCTGGAACCAATATTTGCTATATTAGCAATCTTTCTTCTCTCTTAATTTGGTTTTGTATTGTGTTTGGTTTTTTGCCTTCTAGAAATGTACCCCAAGCCCTTATTCAAGACATGGGCCAGTCCTGTGGTCACTCCTGGTGCCCGAGTGACTTTCAATTGCTCCACCCCCCACCAGCAAATGAGCTTTATCCTTTACAAAGATGGAAGTGAAATAGCGTCCAGTGACAGGTCTTGGGCGAGTCCGGGAGCCAGTGCAGCCCACTTTCTGATCATTTCGGTGGGCATTGGTGATGGAGGGAATTACAGCTGCCGCTATTATGACTTTGCTATCTGGTCTGAGCCCAGTGACCCTGTGGAGCTCGTGGTGACAGGTCAGGAGTGGGGAAATGCAGGTGGAGGTGGTACTGACTCTGGGACAGTGGGCGGGAGGGCTGTCAGTGGGAGAGGAAGAAGTGCTCCTTCTAAAAGTCACCAAGAATGTGCTTAGGACCGTGCCTAACACATGGTAAACAGTCCATGTAAGGCAGCTGCCTTATATGATCACTAATACAGGAAGGTGAGAAAGAGGAGAAGAGGGAGGAAAATAATTCACGTCTGGGGAAAGAAATGAGGCAGATGGGGGTGTTTCACATGTTGCCCTATTTCTGAAATCTTTTTGTGGCTTGGCCTTGAGCTTTAGGCCCAATGTCCACTTTTTCTTTAGCTGGGCTGTCAGAGATTGGTGGGCTGGATGGCCCTCAGAGAAATGGCGGAGACCTTGAAATGTCTACTGCATATTATGCAGCCATTACAAATGATAGTTTTCAAAGGCTGTTTAACGTCATAGGAAAATATTTACAACATAAAGTGAAAAATATTAAACTACACAATTGTGCATATAGTAGGCCCAATTATGCAAATAGTTAGAGCTACAATGACATGGCCATGTACAAAAAAATAAATGGGAAATAAATACATAAAAATGTAGCAAGAATGGTTATCTTTGAGCAGTAGAATTGTATTTTCTTCATAGGTTTTTTTCTGTATTTTCTAATTTTCTACAATAAGCATATATTGTTTCTTCTAATAACACTAAAAAAACAATGTTCAGAATGTCAGGGGCAGGATTCTCTCATGCTGTGATCTCTTTAATTTCAGAATTCTACCCCAAACCCACTCTCCTGGCACAGCCAGGTCCTGTGGTGCTTCCTGGGAAGAATGTGACCCTGCGCTGCCAAGGGACTTTCCAGGGCATGAGGTTTGCCCTCTTGCAGGAGGGAACCCAGGTTCCCTTACAGTTTCAGAGTGCCTCAGGGAATGTGGCTGACTTTCCCCTCCACGCTGTTGGAGCAGACGACTCTGGGAACTATAGTTGTGTCTACTATGAGACCACTATGTCAAACAGGGGATCATATCTCAGCAAGCCTCTTATGATCTGGGTGACTGGTAAGGACTGACAAGACATGGGACTGGGACAGAGACAACTGGAATAAGGGTTAGAGAGGGTGATCCCTCTTGGAAGGGTAGGCTAGGCCATGGAGGGGAACGGTTGTGTCTGGAAGGAGAAAAATAAAGGATTAATTCAGCGAGTGAAAAGTCTGCATACTAACCACTTTCCATCTTTGGTCTCTTCCTAGACACATTCCCCAAGCCATGGTTGTTTGCTGAGCCCAGTTCTGTGGTTCCCATGGGGCAGAATGTTACTCTCTGGTGCCAAGGGCCAGTCCACGGAGTAGGGTACATTCTGCACAAAGAAATAGAAGCCACTTCAGTGCAGCTCTGGGGATCCATCAGTAATGATGGGGCATTCCCCATCACCAATATATCTGGTGCTAACATAGGTCGTTACAGCTGCTGCTACCATCCTGACTGGACCAGCCCTATCAAGATACAGCCTAGCAACACCCTGGAACTTATAGTCACAGGTAAGGGGAAGATGCTCTGGCGTGAGCAGGGGAGTAAAGAGTGAGTAAGCTGTCAGATGGTTCATGGGAAACGGTAAACGGTTTTCCAAGAGCTCAAGGAGAGGCAAGCAGTAGTCTCTCCTCTTTATTGAGACTCCAGTGATGCCCTGGAAAGTGGCCACCTCTCTATGACCAAGAGTCAATTTCTTCTAGGTTTGCTCCCCAAACCCAGCCTATTAGCCCAGCCTGGTCCCATGGTGGCCCCTGGAGAAAACATGACTCTTCAGTGTCAAGGGGAACTGCCAGACTCAACATTTGTCCTGTTGAAGAAGGGTACTCAAGAGCCCTTAAGGCAACAGAGGCCAAGAGGGTACAGGGCTGACTTCCGGATGCCAGCAGTGAGCAGTGAAGATTCTGGGATGTATAGCTGTGTTTATTATTTGGATTCTGCTCCCTTTGCAGCTTCTAATCTCAGTGACTCCCTGGAGATCTGGGTGACTGGTAAGGTCTTGGAGATTTCAGCAAGAGTCTAGATTTTGTAGTTTCTTAGTAGTTAGCCCTAAGGGGGTAAAGGGCTGGGTTCAAGGCCATTTCTAACTCTGTGTCCTGGTTGGCTGCAGATAAGCCCCCTAAACCCTCCCTGTCAGCCTCGCCCAGCACTGTGTTCAAGCTAGGAAAGGATATCACCCTTCAGTGCAGAGGACCCCTGCCAGGTGTGGAGTTTGTCCTGGAACATGATGGAGAAGAAGCGCCTCAGCAGTTTTCAGAGGATGGAGACTTTGTCATCAACAACGTAGAAGGAAAGGGCATTGGAAACTATAGCTGCAGCTACCGTCTGCAGGCCTACCCTGATATCTGGTCAGAGCCTAGTGATCCCCTGGAGCTGGTGGGGGCAGCAGGTGAGATGATAATCCCTCCATGGTTCTGGCATGACATACGTGGGATCCCAGAGATAGTCTCCATGGAGACAGGCCAAACATGGAGGGGGAGGGGTTTGGAATCAGAGACCTCAAGTGTGGTCATTTTTCTTTCTCCTAGGGATGGTAAGGAGGTGGAACCTCAGATTCACTCAAAGATAGTGAGAAGGATACTTTCAAGGCCTCTTCCACCCCCCAAAAGGAGGGCTGCTTCTGCCTCAGCATAAGCACTGCCTCTGACCACCCCATCTGCAGTCTCAACACATGGTTCCCGAGTGAACCCCGGAGGAGGCCAGATGAGGGGGCAACAAGAGATCCAGGGGAGCGTACATGCACTGATCTCTATGGCCTTGGTTTCTGCTCTTTTATCACCACAGGGCCTGCTGCTCAGGAATGCACTGTGGGGAACATTGTCCGAAGTACCCTGATCGTGGTGGTGGTTGTAGCTTTAGGGGTGGTGCTAGCCATAGAGTGGAAGAAGTGGCCTCGACTCCGAACCAGGTAATTGCCTTATGTCAGCCTCCTTCTGTGAACCCAGAGGCTTCTGTTAAAACAATGGTACATATGCTCCTCTAGAATCTGAGTCCCACAATGCAACCTGTTTTCAGGTTGATGGCTCTGGATCCTCTCTTAGTCATGTCTTTTTCTCTACACAGAGGCTCAGAGACAGATGGAAGAGACCAGACCATAGCCTTGGAAGAGTGTAACCAAGAAGGAGACCTGGGCACCAATACCAACTCTCCCTCATCGATCTCTCAGGGAACCTCAGTGGAACTGCCAGTCCCAATATAATAATCACCTCCTTGGCAAGAGCTTTCCTCTCCTCTTTTTTTATCCTCAGAGACCTGCAAATCTGGCTGGTTTCCCTGGGAGTCCACCCCATCTACTGTTCCTTGGCCACTAATCACCTGAGATAGGTCAAGGGGATTTTAGGAGTTGAGAGCTCTACCAGGGTGAGATGTTTCCTGAAGAGAGAGTCCCTGCCCTCGTAACTCCTCACTGTACTGATTTACTGGTGCATGAAATTCTATTAAAAATGTATTCTTCTGAATAAAGAGAGTATTCACTATTTAACTGCAAAAACTATGGCAGTGGTTTTCCATTGGTTTGTTGTCCACTTAACACTTAGCAAAAATGGTGTATTGGAGCTGATCTCCATGGCAGAATAAGAGAGCACAGCGCTGCTAGTACAGAGAAAGGAGCTCAAGGATGGGGTCGGGGAGGAGGGAAGGCTCCAAAATGTCCATTTTGGTTTGGGACATGGTAACTGAACAGAATGTCCCATCATCCTTCCATTTCATTTTTGAATGAATGGAAGAATGAATGAATGGCAATGTTCTCTCCAAGTTGAGCCTGAGGAGGGCAAACACTGAAGTTACATACTTTCTACTGTGTTACTTCTAGGTCTGTAGTACACCTGCTTTCCAGTGTTAGGATTAGTCCACTACAGAACTTGGAGATCGGCAAAGTGTGCTTTGTGGCCCTTACCTAACAACCACAGGTGTACATTAATTCACTCTTAAGTGTGAAAGGTTGATAAAAGCTGAATATTTTGCCCCTCCCTAAAGAAAGCCCTGTTTTCTCTGGTGGTGGGATCTCAAAGAGTGAGTAAGCAAGTGAGGTGATTGGTTTAGAGCAGGAGACCTCCCAGTGTCCTGTCCCAGTGTTCTTTCCCAGTATTCCAAATGGAGGCTGGCTCGCATTCCGAGCCCCTGATCTCTTTCCTTGGATCGGCATGCAACTTGCCGCATGGGTGGGAATCCAGTACACATTAGGAGGGTTGTATTGGGGAAGGGGGCTTACCTAATTCCTTAAACCTGTTCAAGACCTCAGAAGAACTGACCTATGGGTCCTAGAGGAGGTCACAACCCCTTCACATCTGACCCTAAAGTTCCTTACCTCCCAACACTGTTTAATTCTAAGCTATCACTGTTCAATAGAGCAATGTACAAGGGTGCTGTACACAGTGAGTTATTTATCCTTGGTTACGATAAAATTTAGAAAACAACTCCCATATTCTTATATCAGGAAGCTTATTTACCCAGCAACTTAATGAAAAAAATGCATCACATTTCCCTTAATCCTTACAGAATGAAACACTCTTGAGTACTATAGACTAATTTGTATTAAGCTCTTTGGAATGTAGAAGTACAAAGTCTCACTCTGATTTCCATTTGATGAGATTCTATTAGTCGCATATACTAATTTCTTATAGTATTTCTAAAAATTCATTTCAAAAATGCTTTTACATTTGAATTTAGGAAAACCTAATTGTTGCTTTCTGCCAGACACCACTAGCTGCCTTCAAACTCTCCATCCCTAACCCCCAAGCAAGCTGTACATTTTGAACACTGGAGGGAGGCCTGGTTTTGGTCGTTGGTTTTAGGATAGAAGTCCTTTGATCAGGTCTGATTTTGTTTTCCAATCATTGGATATTCCAGCGTGTATTGTCAAGCCTAGTGGTAGGGCTGTGCAAGTTAGCAAGTGATCACTTGATTGCTTTAGCTATTCAGGGAAAGAGAGATGGGAAGAAAAGAGCAGAGGGCCAAGGACTGAAATTTACAGAAACCTCTGCGTTAGAAAAGCAGGATGAAGATGAAGCAAAAATGATAGAAAAAGACTTGTGAAATCCAGACATTGAACCTGGGGTCTCCAGTATCAAAGAGTCAAACAGAGATACCCGTGCAATAAGAGAAAATTCTGATAAATCTTTAAATGAGAAACAAGTAGTGAGAAATATTGTGACACTAGACTGTTAGTTGGTTTTCTAAAAGCATTCACATATACTATTCTTACACTTAGAGAACCAAGTTCTACATGATTTAGAAGAGAAAAAAAATAGTTGTCAATTAACTGTGAAATACTTAAAGAGTGGCTTTGGGCTTTAACTTTCCTACTCACTGTCGGAGCTATTTCAATGAATTAAATATCTATTTATAATGCAAACGTAGCTTGTTGCTGACAATGCTCCACATGGTATGTTTTTTTTAACCTGGTTGCCATGGGAATCAGTCCCTTTACCCCTGGCTGGCCTCTAATCAGCTCGGCATCAAGTAATTTCTGGGAAATGGACTCTCAATTAGGGTGGAATGGACCTTTGAGAGGAGAATTTGTCTCTGGGACTCCAGAAACAAAGGCCAAAAATCCTCTCCTCAGTTCTAAAAAACAAATGTAAATTACCCTCTGTCCATGGGTCACATCTTTGTCCTCAGCATCTTAGAGCTACAAAGATTGTCAAGGTGGTGTGATCCAGTCCCCAACCCAGTACAGAATCTCCTTTATAGCAAAGCTGACAGGTAGTACACAGCCTCTTTCTGTACACCTCCAGCGATGGGGAGCTCACCACTCCATGACACAACCTGAGAATTTCAGATTGCTTGACTGATCTCATATCTGCCTGTGTATATTCCCTTCATACTCACTGGCTCTAGTCCTGACCCAAGTTGCAACCTAGATGAAATCTACTTCTTACACATAATAATCTTACAACATTTGGAAGACATGAGTTGTCTTCCTTGAGTCCAGAATATCTCACTCAGTGTTGCTTCCAGGGTTTGGTCAACACTCGTTTGCAAATGTATCTCTATGTAGTTAACTCTCAATTATCCAGGTTTTGGAGAGGGAAGAGTTCATGCCTACCCGACTCCTGCCAGATTCAACCAGAACAGCTTTTTTATATAGTTTATATACCCGTTAATTATATAGAATATTAAACAATGAAGAAAGATGTGATGAAAAATAAAGCAGAGAAAGGAGATACAGAAGTGTGTGTTTTGTGGGGAGATTGTTGCAATTTAAAAAGGGTGACTAAGAATACCTCACTGAGAATGTAACATTTGACTTATGATTAAAGGATATGAAGGAGTAAGCCATGCAGATATCTAGGCAAAGTGGGTTCTGGTCAGAGGGAACAGGGAGTACAAGAGCCCTGAGACAAGAGAATGCCTGGCTGGTTCGAGAAACTGTGACTAGACTACAGTGGCTGGAGCAGTGTAAGCAAGGAGGAAAGTAGGAGACAAGGTCAAAGAAGCAATGGGAGCCAGGGCAAGCAAGACCTTTGCAGATCTTTGTAAGGACTTTGACTTACACCCTGAATGAACTAGGAAGCCACTGGAGTGACATGATTAGACTTAACATTTAAATAGAACCATCCTGCCTTCTGTGTAGAGAATAGGCTGAGGGGCCAGGGTGGAAACAGAGATATCTACAAGGAGGCTACTACAATAATGAGGCAAGAGATGGTAGGTTAGGTCAGCACAGTAGCAAACAGGTGATGAGAAATGGTTGGATTATTGACATAATCTGAGGAAAGAGCCAACAGGATTTGCTGACACATTGCATGTGGGGTGTGTTGTATAAACATTCTCATTAGAAGAAAAAACTGTTTCAAATATTGCCTTAGTGCTTCCTTCCCTGGGTTATTTTAATCTCATCCTCAAGAAAGGGTTTTCCATTGCCTCCCAATCCAGGTCACCACTTCTGGGCAGTTTGTCAGTGAGTCTGTCTTGTTCATCCAGAAATGTAAGCAAAATGAAGTCCTACATGTCTAAAGTGATCTGACCAGCACAGGGTATGTGACCAGGACAGTGAAATGATCATTTTCTGGGATTTCAACTCACCATTTCTTTTAATGCCATCTAAAATTACATTAGTCCTTGGGCAGCGAGATCACACTGTTGGCTCATAGGAAACTGTGGTCAACCAAAACCCACAGCTCTTTCTCACACAAGATCTTGCCAGTTCAATCCTTTCTTTTCCTTCACTTATACAAGTGACGTGTTATTTTGCAATTGAGTTTTAAACTCAGATTTAAGATTTGACATTTATCCCCGTTAGGTTTCATCATATAAGCCCCAGCTTACAGAAGTCATATATTACCACTTAGTGAGCCCATTCATATATACCACACATATAGGTACTAACTCATTTACTCCTAACAACAATCCTGTATGGCCCCGTGCTATTATCATCCTCACTTTACACATGAGGAAACAGAGGCTCAGAGAAGTTAGGGAACATGTCCAAGGCCATCCAGCTCATAGCCAAGGTCAGAGCTGTAATTAGAATCCAATTTTGCCTGACTCCAAAGCCAGATTTCCCCATACTAAACTTTGGTTAGCACAGTATCTGGAACATAGTAGGTATACAATAAATATTTACTAAATTGTCTACCTTCGCACCCTACTTTTTTCTTTTTTGTTGAACAGACACTCATATTCACTTAGTATTTGTTAGGCTATGTTAAAAAGCTTTACATTTATTAAGCATCTTAATCTTTACAGTACATATATGAGGTAGGTACTATCATTATTCACATTTCCTACAAAGAAAGAAACAGAGCCACAGAAATTAAGCAAATTGCCTAGGTGACACAGCCAGCAAGTGTCAGAGACAGGATTTGGACCCAGGCAGTCTGGCTCCAGAGTTTGTGTTTATAACCACTAAGCTATGCTGTCTCAGGCTATTCTGAGATCCTGACCTTGCACTCTCAAGGGAAAGAGGTGCCTAGGACTAACTCGCTGTCCACTGCCCAGTGTTAAACCTGTGGCCCTCCTGTTGAAATCTACTTCAGCTTCCCCCTTCTTTTCCATTTCCTTTCCTTACCAATGGAATCTGGACTCTAGGCTTATTAAGAATGAAGACTTGTTCAGGTCCCCAGATTTAGTCTTGATCTCTCCCCTTCACTCCCAGAGCTCCATTGTACTCTGTTCTGCTATAGACCAACATTTTCAACTTCCCTCCCTAAGGAGGCAGGCAATGTGATGAAATGGTCACCATGTTGGGGAAATACCTGAAAAGGAAACCACATGGTTGGTGGTCACAGGTCAAAAGAGGCCTGGAGAAGAAAGATGTTCCCTCAGACCACTCCCCATCCCCAAGAATAGGCCCTAGGCCAGACCATCGTATGTTAAATTAACTCTACAGGATCCTGGTTAGAGTCATGTTTTAAACTGGGTGTGGTAAGGATGTACAGAGAAATTCCAGCCATTCACCTGAGTTATTAACCTATAAAGGATGACTTTTGTGAGGAAGTCCCTTCTTATTTCAGAAGGCCGTCTTTGGTACCACATGCTAAAGACCCAAGGATGACCTATATGACATCATAGGCTGGCAGAATGTACAGGGGCTAGAATTAATTTTGAGCTTGAGACAAATCCCATAAAGGGTGGCACATCATAAGAAACTTCAAAACTAGCCAAAGCTCCCTTATTTTGCAGGATCATTGCTCAAGCAGTTGTTCTATCTTAACCCCAGCAGTCAATTTTGCGAATTCATCAATTGATGCCCCAAAGTTGGACTTGATCATATACATCTGGACACAGTGAAAGAATGAATCCTAGACTTCAAAAATCATAGAATTTGAGGGGCCATTCAAAATGATACAATGCACACACTTTCTACAACATACCCAACAAGAGGCTGACCAAACCTCTACTTGAACCCTTCTAGAGGAGGGGTACAGGGGGTTTGGGGGCCCAGAGGAGACTTAGCACCTATAACGAATGGTTGTCCCTTCAATTATCAGGTAGCTGTAATGCTGAGGAAAATTTTTTTTAATTTTCTGAGGACTGCCTTCTTCCAATTTTCATACACATCGACCCACAGAAAACGTGTAATGTAAAATCCTTCCTTAAGTCTTTGCTTTTACAAGTGAAACATCCCCATTTTCTTCAAATACAGAAAAATTCTCTGGCCAACCTTAGATAGAAAGAAACTAGCACTTCCAATGTGGTGGACTGCATATTTCCATTAATATACCCTTCAGATCTCAATAGCATATTTAGCAATCACAAAACACTATGGGCTTATAGTAAGTTTAAGCTAACAGAAACCCCCATCCCTTTTATAGAAGTACTTCTAAGCCTTGCCTTCACTCTGAATTTATGTATTTAATTTTAGAGTTGAAATATACAGCTTCATATTTGTCACAACTACATTACAGTAAGAGTTTATTTCTTATGTTCAGCTTCACAACTATTTGTCCCCTTGGAAAATTACTGAATCGTTCAACCTCAGTTTTCGTATCTGTAAAATGGAGACAATCACTATTCTAATTTTGCAGGTTTGTGCTGAGGATCAAATGAAATAATTTACTTGAAAGTGCTCTATAATATAGAAAAGTATTGTGTCAGTATAAGGCCTGATGGTGACAACAAGGAGGATTTTTATTTTCTGTTGTACAATGTACACAGATATCCTTACAAGCTTCATCTTAATCCCAAATTTAGTCAATGTCTCACCTTTATCCAAGTGTTGGAAAGCACTTGTCTTCCTGGGTTTACAATAATTGATTAAATGTATACATTTTGTATGTAGTCATTTAACAAGTTAAGCATTAAACCGTCCATACTATCCGCTTACCCCATTTCTTCATCCTGCCTGAAAGTACATCACAGAAGCGTTTGTCAAGATCCTTGCCGAAACCCAGGTGAATGATTTTTGCAGCCTCCTCTTGTAAGCCCATCCAAAAGGAAGGGAGTTTAGTCTGGCATGCCTTGCTCTTAATGAACCCATGCTCATTCCTAGTGATTAGTGAGTCCCTTTCCAAGAGCTCAGAAATCATCTTCTTAATAATCCATTCTAGAAGCTTGCGGGGGACCGAGGTCAAACTCACCAGGCTAGCATGTGTAGTGTCTCCTTGCTTTGTGGGGAAAAAATATCATTGTTTTATTTAGTTTTTTGGCATCTCACTCCTTACCCACAAGTCTTGGAAGACTACCAGCAAAGGTATCCAAGTTTATAAGACAGACCAGGAAGAAACGATGCTAGATCCAAAACTGTCTACACTTTTCCTCATTTTTTTCTGAAGTGGGAGAATTCACCTTTATTAGACTGTTGTAGACACATCATCTGCAGTTGAGGTTATAGGGTTTATAGGCCATATTTTAGAAAACCCATAATGCCAATGGACAGATTGGGTGATGATGCAAAAGTGTTCCTTCCAGGCGATGCTTTACAAGAGCTCACACTCCTTCTGGAGTAGTGCTTCTCAAACTTTAATGTGCATATGAATTACCAACAGATCCTGTTAAAATGCAGATTCTGGGACTTCCCTGGTGGTCCAGTGGTTAAGACAATGCACTTCCAATGCAGGTGGTGCATGTTCGATCCCTGCTCAGGGAACTAAGATCCCATATGCCACGTGGTGTGGCAAAAAAAAAAAAAAATGCAGATTCTGACTCAGTAGATCTGGGGCAAACTCCAGGTCCATGCTGTGCGTACACAGACTATACTTTGTATAGCAAGGATCTAGAATAATCATTCTAGATCTTGGCTACACACTAGAATCATCTGAAGAGAATTTTTTTTAATCCCTATCATCAGACTGCTCTCTACATTAAACAAATCAAAACCCCTGGGGCTGGGACCCAGGAATGGGTGTTCCTAAAACTCCTCAGGTTATTCCAGTGCACAGCCAAGGTTAAGAACCTTCTTCTAAAACTAATTATCTTTAATCTTTTGGCTAATAGTTTTCAGGAGGACTCAGAATGTATCCCCTGATTCATGCAACTGTTGCAGTGTAGGTTCCCATCTGCCTATTATAGGCCCATGCATAAAAACATTTTTTAAGTAAAATATTGTTAACCAAGTGTATTGGAAGTGTTGTAAGCCTTAAGAGACTATATTTCAATGGGGGTGATTTTAGGGTTACTTTTGCTTTTGTACTGCCGCCTACTACCATAATTGAGGGGCCAGAAGGGTGGCATGTGTGGGAGGAAAGTTAGGTTAGAAATAGTTTTGTAGCAATAAAAACTCACTCCCCCCCCCCCAGTGGGTTATTTTATACAATACTACCACTTGTATAGCAATTTAGAAAGTACTACAGAAAGAGCCAGGTTGTGGTTTGGCCCGGACCTCCATAGAGAACTCCAGTTATAGTAAACATCTCTCTTTTGATCAGCGTGAGTGCACACATAAAACAGAATATGCCTTATTCTTAAGCAAACCCTGTCTTTATTGATGGTGGGTCAATGACAGTGGAGGCGGGCTAGCCCAAGCAACTAAAAGAATTTGACACACAGAATATTCAACATAAGACTCAAAGACAAATCCTTCAAAGGTAAACTCTTCCATGAAGATTCTCCAACAAAGGTTAAGGATCAACAGTATGAAAGAACAAAAACATAGCAGAGAGCAAGCATTGGAATTTTACATCGCTGGGCATTTCTTAGTTGTGCAATCCTGATATAAATCCTCTCTCTGCCAGCCAAGTAAAGGAAGAAGGCATATCGGTCTGCGGTGGGGTGTGTGAAGGGCAACGGCTTAGCTGGCACTCCAGCTAGGGGCATACCAGAGGGAGAACAGCAAAATGAGGCCAGGCTCAAAGGGGAACAAAGAGCAGACTGGATGGTGGCAGGTCTCGAAAAAGTTCTAGGCAAGAATCTTCCCTCGGCAACAATTCCTGCTGACGCCAGACCTGACAATCCTTTGGGACAACGTAGAAAAAGGCCACTTTGAGGTTTGCTGATATGATCACCATTATTACACTACTGACCATTTTACAACATGAGAAGAGTCAATATTTAGCAAATCCCTTCTTTTTACCCACTAGGCATACATTAGAGAATCTTAAAAAGGGGGACCTGGTAGGGAAAATTTGTGATTCCTGAGTGCTTTTTAGCAAGGGCCCTGTCAGATGATTTTCCAGTGACTCATGTCCTCCTGAAGAACCTCCAAAAGACAGAGAAGAGACTTCATTTACTTTCCCTTCCTTCAGAATTGAGCTCGTCCCTACTCCTCATTACCCTCAAACCTCGCACACTTCTTCCAACGTTTCATTCTAAACCTTCTATCAGCCTGGTAGTCTAAAAGAGAAAAAAATCCTTCCTTGTAGCACATCACGGTTCCAGATGCTGTTCAGTGTGGTATCCGTGGGTCAAGGGTCACCCTTTGGAAGAAGACAACTCCAGGCTGAGGAATTTGTTAATAGAAACTCCTTGGGATACTTAGTCTGCCGACAGCTGGCCACTCACCTTCTTTCTTCCATGGGCCCTAGGCATTATTCTGTGCTTGCTGTTAGACTGCCCCCAATCTTCCTCCCAAGGTTAACATGCAACGATACTTTTATTTCTCCTTGTCTGGCCAAAAGCAAGCCACAAACCCTTCTGAGGTGGCATGGAACACACACAGTTCATTTTATGGTGTACTGAAGAACACGAGCTTTGGAGTGAGTGAGCCCAGGGTTTGAATCCCCCATTTCACCACTTAACAGATGCATGCCCTTGCACACCCACTAAAGCTCTATGAGCCTCAGGAGACTCTCCTTATGTCAAATGGAAGTGAATAATAATAGTACCCAATTCTGAGGGTGGTTATGACGACTAGCTATGATGTATGTCAAGTACCTAGCATGCAGTAGGTAAACGGTCAATAAATAGTAGCTTTAATTATTTTTTCCTACGGACTTTTCTCTTGGAAACTATAGAGAAAACAACTAGTAAGGTTTGAAAGATACCAATTGCGAACAAAAGATGAAGGCTACAAAGTCACAACCATTTAAAAGGAAAATACAAGAGAAAATTATAAAAATCACAACCTGAGGTAATCACTGAAATACGAATAGAAATAACCTTGAGCTGCCTCTGCCCCAGGTTTGCTCAACTTCAAGTTTGTTTGTTTGTTTTTTCTTTTTCTTTAAACTGCAGTCTAGGGTAGAGATGAAGGCCTGGCCCAGGAGTCAGACGAGCCTGGGATGACATGCCAGTGATGTCCCTTACTAGCTCTGTGACCTTAAGTCCCTTAATTTCTCCTGGCCTCAGTTCCCTCATCAGCAGGAGGAGAATAATAAGAGTACCCAATTCATATGAGCGTAGTAAAGGTGTAATGTGTTTGTCACAGTGTAAGACGAGCTCAGTAAAAAGAAGTTGCTCTCATTAGCCTGTGCTCATACCTCCTGGATATGTGAATTTCTGGGGCTGTGCCGATAGATTCCATCTACATCTGAGGAGTTCTTTCACCTTCTCTTTACTCCTAGGTCCTCTTTTGCTTTCTGGGAAAACAAGCTGACTTATTTCCACCCACCGGTAGAGCTTACTTATTTCAATCACTCCATCAAGGAGGAAAGGGGCAGAGGATACAGAATAAAACTGTAGGAGACCCTGAGACGCTGGCAAGCAGGGAGGGAGGGGCAGGGTGGGAGACAGAGAAAATGCTTTCACTTCTGCCTTCTCGGCCCCTCCTCTACACCTGCTAAAAGCAGGCTAGGTAGCTCTGTAAAGGAGCGCAAGGAGTCAGTGTGTCAGCTCTGCTGCTCCCTCCAGTGGTGGGGCCTGGAAAAGTCGTGAGCTGGAGACAGGGTAAGGAGTGTAATCCTGGGAAGACTCATGGAGAAGAGCAAATAACAATAACAATAACATAATAACATTATGACAGCCATAATAATAATGACAGCAGGAAGAATAATAGCCCATGGTAAGTTCATAGGGAAGAAGGAATGATAATAGCAAAAACAACAATAATAGTAATATTTGGTGGACTTTTGGGAGAACAAGACAAAGCTGCCGGGAAGATTCATGGGTAAGAACTGATCATGATAATTATACTTAATATGACAAAGATCATGGTAATCCTTGGTGGGCTCATGAAGAAGAGAGAATAATCATTACTATAAAAGCTTAACAATTACTCCCTACACATCAGTGCTCAGTGCTTTGTATGTATTATTTTACACAATACTTCATGGGACTTACACCTCAGAAAGGTTAAGTAACTTGCCCACAGTCACAGGGCTAGCAAGTGGCAAAGCCGGTATGAAAATCTTGGTCTGTCTGACTCCAAAACCTATGCACTTTCCCCTGTGCCATGTAGTGTCAACGGAGGGAAACCAGCTGACCTAGCTGTTTAGGACACCTGTTTCCTTTCCACGTCCTCTCAGCAACAAATGTCTGCAGGGTTCTTAGTACAACTGACTCGTTACCATGGAAGCCACCCTCTCTCCCCTAACCTCTTTTTACCAGTCCCAGAGACAAGGGGGCTTCTGAAAAACAGAATCTTCCCCCACCTCCAGTAGGGTGGCCGACTCCTCACTGAGTAGAACAATCTGATACCCAGATAACCAGGTGTGTCATCTTCTCATAATTGTGTGAATTGAGGGACATGAGGGAGATTCCTCCTCCCTAATTGCTAATGCTTGAAATTAGACCTTTGGAACATTCTGTCCCTTATTAAAATGCAAATACCTGTTTTGATTCATTTACACCACAGTGTGAACCTTTTCGTTCATCATTTCCATGAAAACTAGTCTCTGAGACTTTAGTAATGTAGTTAGCTTGATAGGCAAAGTCCTTCATAATATCTAGTCTCAAACTCCATCTCCAGCTTCAACTGCTGGCACTCTGCATCCTAACACTTCCCACCACACTCCAGCCTGAACCAACAACTCCTGATACGTTAACGTTCCATCTACCTAAAATAACCCCTACTCTCTCTCTTTCACCTCATTCTTCATTGTCAATCAAAATTCAGTACGGATGCCACCTCCCCCCAGTAACCCTCATCCTCCACTCACCCACCACCACCCCTATGCACACAGCTCTATGATATGGCTTAGGTCACCAGCGCTTGTGCTATTAGAGCAGCTTGCGATTTTATCTGGCTTTTCACCTATCTTTATAATTATACGTATAGTATATATGTTATAATTATTGTTGGCATGTATTATTGTATTTCAGTTACATATAAAATAGTATTTATCTAATAAGAATAATAGTAGTAATAAATGCACACGGTTAAAATACATAAACAGTACAGAAGATTATAAAATAAAAAGTAGAATATTTTCATATCCTTCCCACCACAGTCTTAAACTCCAGAGGGGATCTCTGTTAACAGTTTCTTATGTATTTTTCAAAAAATATTTGCTGCATATATAAGAATATCTGTATATGCTTTGTTTTCACACAGACAGGATCATACCGTTCTCTTCCTGGCTTTTCTCACTCTATATATCATAGAGAGCTTCCCATATCAGAATATATATTTATTCTAATCTGTTATATAATATTCAAAGGATGGATATATCATGATATCTTTACCTATTGAAGAGACTATCTCTTTTTTCTGTTGTCATTTCCATTTGTTGCCCTTGCTTTACACAATGGTTTGGTTTGCTAAAAGAAACAATGCTCCAATGAACATCTTCTTACAAATGTATATTTGCATGTTTATATTCATATACCTTGAGGATAAATTCTTACAAGTAGAATTACTGGGTTAAAGAATATGGCCTTTTACAATCTTGATAAATACATCAAATTGCCCTCCAAAAGTGTACCCATAAGTTATAGTCCAACTGATTGTGAATGAGAGTTTATGAATCCCTACATTCTCAAAAACATTAGGTTTTATAAAACTTTATCATGTTTTAAGTGTGGTAGGGAAATTATATCTCATTGTTTTGATTTGTCTTTAAGCATCAGCAGGTTTGAGTAGAATTTTTATATTCATTGAATATTTATATTTATTTTTCTGTTAAAAATTTTTATCCATTTTTTTCTGTGAGATCTTTGCCCTTTGTGCAATGTAAAAGCTTTTCATATATATTTTTTAAATTTTTTTATTTTAAGAAGGATTTTTAAAATCCTCTGTTATATGTGTAACATATTTTTCTTTGTTGGTCATTTGCCTTTTGGCTTGCTTATTTATTGCCATAAAAATGATATTACGAAGTTAAATGTGTCAATCTTTTCCTTAATAGCATCTGGCTTTTGTAGCATGCTTAGTTAGAAAGGTCTCCTTCATCGCTAGATTATAAAAACAATCACCCATGTTTTTGTCTAGCACCTTATGGTTTTTCCTTTTTTAAATATTTAACTTGTTGAGCGATCTGGAATTTATTTTGGTGTAAGGGGTCAGGTAGGGATCCAGATATTTTATTCAAATGGCTAGCCAGTTGCCC
Organism: Globicephala melas; assembly: GCF_963455315.2. Classification (NCBI taxonomy): domain Eukaryota; kingdom Metazoa; phylum Chordata; class Mammalia; order Artiodactyla; family Delphinidae; genus Globicephala; species Globicephala melas. The sequence goes on along the minus strand of NC_083335.1, from coordinate 12,251,899 downwards.
AAACACTATGTATTTGTTAATGCTTACTTGCCTCTCCCACTAGAATCTGAGCTCTTCCAAGAAAAGAACTCTACCTTATTAATTGTTGTAATCCAACATCTAACACTGTGCCTGGCACATGATAGCATTTGCTGAATACACGTTGAATGAATACTGGATACTATTTCAATTTCTTGTGTTGGTGAACAAAGCCTGCTTGAAGACAATTAGTAGCCTATATGTGCCACATTTTGCTAACTCTACCTCGAACCCAGTGGGAGCCTCTTCTCATCAGCTACTGTCTGGTACCTATAACCTCTTATCCAAGCTAGATGATTAAAAAGGACAGGTAGACGTGACTAGAGCCTAATTAAATATTGCAGATGCATAGTAAAAGGAAACATAATAAAGCTCCACCTGTCCAAGAAGCCCCTTACTCCCTAATTACTAGTGCTTGAAATTTTATCTTTAGGACTTTATGTCTTTTATTACAATGCAAATATCTTGTTGAGCTGCGTTTCTTTATTCATTCACAACACAGTGTGATTTTTTTCTTGCCTGATTCAATGCAAAAAAAAAAAAAAGTCTATGAAAAGTTTTGAGCGGAAGTCCAGAAAGAAGTAAAGGCCATCACCGTCATCAAAAAATCTACAAACGGGCTTCCCTGGTGGCGCAGTGGTTGAGAGTCTGCCTGCCGATGCAGGGGACACAGGTTCGTGCCCCTGTCCGGGAGGATCCCACGTGCCGCGGAGCGGCTGGGCCCGTGAGCCATGGCTGCTGAGCCTGCACGTCCGGAGCCTGTGCTCCGCAACGGGAGAGGCCACAGCACTGAGAGGCCCGCGAAGCGAAAAAAAAAAAAAAATCTACAAACAATAAATGCTGGAGAGGGTGTGGAGAAAAGGGAACCCTCTTGCACTCTTGGTGGGAATGTAAATTGATACAGCCACTGTGGAAAAAAGTATGGAGGTTCTTTAAAAAACTAAAACTAGAACTACCATACGACCCAGCAATCCCACTACCGGGCATATACCCTGAGAAAACCATAATTGAAAAAGAGTCATGTACCAAAATGTTCATTGCAGCTCTATTTACAATAGCCAGGACATGGAAGCAACCTAAATGTCCATCGACAGATGAATGGATAAAGAAGACATGGCACATATATACAATGGAATATTACTCAGCCATAAAAAGAAACGAAATTGAGTTATTTGTAGTGAGGTGGATGGACCTAGAGTCTGTCATACAGAGTGAAGTAAGTTAGAAAGAGAAAAACAAATACCGTATGCTAACACATATATATGGAATCTAAAAAAAAAAAAGGGTCATGAAGAACCTAGGGGCAGGACAGGAATAAAGACACAGACCTACTAGAGAATGGACTTGAGGACACGGGTAGGGGGAGGGGTAAGCTGGGACAAAGTGAAAGAGTGGCATGGACATATATACACTACCAAACGTAAAGTAGATAGCTAGTGGGAAGCAGCCACACGGCACAGGGAGATCAGCTCGGGGCTTTGTGACCACCTAGAGGGGTGGGATAGGGAGGGTGGGAAGGAGACCCAAGAGGGAAGAGAGATGGGATATATGTATACATATAGCTGATTCACTTTGTTATAACGCAGAAACTAACACACCAGTGTAAAGCAATTATACTCCAATAAAGATGTTTAAAAAAAAGAAGAAGTAAAGGCCAACAGAGAGCAAGACAGAGATCACCGAGGGATGGGGGTGCAAGAGGGTTGCATGGAGGAGAGCAGTTAAAACTTATGTTCTAACAATGGCACTTTAATGTACCAAGCTGCTTAACCACAAAATGCATCATCCCACTCACCTGAACCTCAGTAATCTAAACTCTCTAGACTCTTTGGACATATTTGTAAGGGACTATTTAGATTAGAGAAGATTACATCAGTCACTTAAGGGCTAATTTCTTTGGAGTGTTTTTGAGAATTTTACCTTGAAAGAGCATATGGATATTATAATTTCTTTTAAAGACTGTAATAATTGATTCTGGTACCCAAAGTGCCTTCTCATCCTCTGTTGACCCCAAACTTAGCATCCACCTGATTAAAAATACTGCAGGGAAGGAAATGGCAAAAATAAAAGGTCAAGGTGAACCTTTTTATTCTTCTAATTTTGGGTTTTAAAATACATATTGTCAAACTCCCTCTTCCCCATTTTACCTGGCTGAAAAGTAACCCAAACTTTAAGGATCTTAAATTGGTATGACTTGCAAGCCCGCTCAGCACCCGGGCCTGTGCTTTTGGGGTTGACGTCAATGAGCAATGGGGGTTAAGAAAGTCATTTTCCTGATTTATTAGAATCTCTCTTTTTGGGCCCAGGTCATTCCTCACAAGCCTAGGTCACGTTGGTCTAAGCGTCTTCCATCACAAGCTGTTTTCCATTTCCTAGTTTGTATGAAAAATTGACCATAAATGTCTGTATATGGGCTACTTGTTTATAGCTAATTCACCCCTGGAGTTTGAAGGGAATGAAATAACTAATCAACTCTGAAATTAAGCCCTTATTAAAAGTGTAAATTCAATGGAAGGTGCAGCATTTGAGTTAATACCCATTCATATCTTAGCATGAATTAGTGTTGGAGTCATCCTTACAAGAAACTCTGAAACAGTATATGAAAGAGCAAAGAATAAAAAGGCAAACAGGGCACTTGACCTTTGGGGTGAGAGTACCACCAGACCTAAAAAGAGTCTAAAATAAGAAGTAGGATAACACCAGAAAGAATCCTCAGTTTTCCCCAAATTCACCTGAAATCTAGTCCCAGGACTGAGTGCTCTGGAACTTTCAAGTAATTTATTAACCCTGGAGTATAATAATAATAAGAAGAAATAATATTAGGTAATATTCACAGTGATTAACCAGAATACTCCAGTAATTAAATTGAATTTAAATATCATTTATGGAGAAAAATATAAATAATTTAAAATATCCTGTAAAATAAACATATGCACATAGATATTAAAAAGTAATAATCACAATAATGGAGATGCTGCTGCTGCTGCTGCTGCTGCTGCTGCTGCTGCTGCTGCTTGTTATCTCCAGGCCCCAGGTCCAGAAATCCCTTCTCTGGACATAATTCTGAGTCTGTGTTGGCTGAGTCTGTATCTTGCTTTCCCTGGCTGAGCCCCACTCATTTAGATACTTTGAGGACATTCTGTCTTGGCACCTCCCTCATAAGCTGACTGATATGAATGAAATGAGGACATCTCTTGCATGTCAGGCATTTTCCTAGGTACTTCCACATTTGCTTTTCTCATTTAATATATTAACCTTTGAGGTAGAGATTATCATCCCCATTTGACAGATGTGAAAACTAAAACTAAGATAAGTTAAGACTATTATCTAAGACAAGTGCAATTTGGATATGGGTCTGTCCGATTCCAGAGTTTGAGAGGACTGGTGAGATATGAATAATTTATACCTCTCAGAAGTATTTGCAGGTTAAAAGGAGACTTCTTATAAAGACTGAATGACTAACATTGGAATCTCTGGTATAAGGGACAGGCAGATGAGGCACAGATTTCAGGAAAAGAAGCCTCTGTCCCTGGGTCCTCTGTACGTCAACCCAACCCAACCCAAGGTGCTTGCTCCTTAACCCCCACCCACCCACACACACACGTAACACTGGACTAACTAGGCTGGTCCTGCACCTGGTCTGTTCTTTCTGTTGCTAGGATTACTCTGCACACCATGACAGTAATACAAAGGCCAGGCTCTAGACTAGCTCCATTTTTCCTGGCTCAGTCTGGCCCTTACACAAAAGTAGAGTTCTACATACATTGGAAAACTTGGATGGATGGAGTGGGGGGGTTGCCTAGCCCTTAAAATTGGGGCTAAGGTATCTGGGAAGAATAAATGAGTCCTGGAAGAGTCCTGTTATCTCAAGCTCAAATGTAACTCAAACCACCTGTCTTCACCCAGTCATGGGAACCACAATAAAATGATGCCCCCTCTTCCATCTCCTCAACAGTGATGAGTCATTAAATAAGTTCTTTTATTCTAATTTAAATAAATTAGAATAAGAACTCAGACTTTCTAGCATAGACAATTATATTTACCCCAGTCACTTAATGAAAAATGCATCATTGAAGCCTTGCAGTACCTAAGCATTCGGAGCACTATAGATTAATTTTATTAAGTTGTTTTGCCTTTAGGAAACCAAGCACCCACTCTCAGTTTTATTAGATGAGAACCCATCAAGCGTATATGTCTATTTTGTAGTGAATCTGAAATTTTCAGCTGCAAATCACTTCCCCTTTTGTCTTTAATGAAGCCACTCTGACACTGCAAAACACATTTTCCCCACCTCCATCAAACTGCCTGACCAAATACCATTTCCAATATGATGAGACTCCATTAAAAGCTCTTGCCCTAACACACTTAACACATCGGATTCATATCTGGTCTTGAATTGAAAATCTCTGATCTGTGTAAAAAGCAGAATTTTTAAGACTTGGATGTTTACAAGTTTGAATTTTAAAACAACGTTTTACTTTATTCTTTTTAAATAGAAGCTCTAAATACAGGCCCCTTAAATCAATGTTCTATGATGACAATCAGCCTGCAAAGTATCTAAGAATTTGGTACATTCTGCACTGTATCTAGATTCAGCAAATTTTAAAAGTGATTGTAGGTCATATTTTGTAGTCTATTAGAATCACTCCCTTTGGGCCCAGAACATCCCTCACAAACCATCATCTTACGGATTATTCAACTTTGCTCACAGTTTAAAAATTTGCATGAGGCACTTCTTAGAAAGTTGTTTCTGTATTGGAGGTGGGATTATAGTTGGGAGAAAGGAAAGTATGCCTGTAGCTAGCCTATTCCTGTAGAAATTGACTAAAGAAGGACTGGGCTCACATGTCTGGTTTTCTCTCCAAATCCCCATAAGTAGTAGGAAATATATATTTGAAATTAATATCTCTACAACAGAAATTTAAAATAAGAAGTATACTTTGCATAAGAAATTTTGAGGAATTTTTCTTAGGCTTAAGGCAGAGAGAATAAGATTAATGGAGATACATATTGCCTAAAACATATGTAATAGAGGGTGGCTGAATAAGGTGGGTATCACTTCAGGTGATCTCCAAGCCCAGAGGTAAGAGATACAGGTAGTATATGGAAGCCATGGGAAAACCATTATTTGTTATAATATCCCATTTTGAGCAGCTTAGTGGTTTGATCCCTTAATTCTCCTCTGCCCAATTGTGTCAGGTAGTGGGTAGAATAGGTGTTTGTCCCAGGCTAGAACAATTATTATGGACGCTTGGGCTGGAGAAGCAAGGCTGGGACCCAAGTGGTTGGAGAAACCCAGGAGAAACAGGAGGCCTCCATGCCCCAAAGGTGAATGACTTACACATTCCTTTCAGCAGTATGCCCTGTCCCTTCTCAATCTCTTGACAAGTGTGCAGGCTGTGAGAAAAGGAAACGTCATCCAGAGGCAAACAGGGTTTCTCAAAACCCAAGGTGAGCACGAAGCAAATATCCACAAACATTTGGGGGAAACAGGCACCCCAAAACAGAGTCGCCAAACTCAAGAATCAGGACTAATGCCCCCCCTCAAAAAAAAGAAACAGAGTAAATAGGAGTTAAAGAATAACAAAGAAAATTGAAGAAAAAAATGATCTAGCAAACAATAACAGTATAAAATTTCTCAGAGTTGAAGAAAGACAAAAATCTTCAAATAAATAGCACACACCAATCGCTGGGAAAGCTAGCTTAATAAGGCTCATACAAAACTGGTGGAAATGTAAAATGGTACAGCCACTTTGGAAAAGTGTGGCAGTTTCTTAAAAATTCAAATGTGTTTATCACACAACCCAGCAATCCTTCTCCTAAGAATCTACCTAAAAGAAATGAAAACATATGTCCACTAAAAGATTTGTACACAAATGTTCATAGCAGATTTATTTTTTTAAATGTAAACACTTTTTGGATAAACCAAAAATGAAAAAATTCCACTAAAAAAACTGCATTAAAGTATGAATGGAAAGTACTGAAGAATAAATGAAAGAAAGGAAAATGATTCTAGCTAAAGATATAGATGTAAGAAGGAATTAAGGACAAAGAAAGCTGTGAATATGGTGGTAAATCTAAATAAACACTATATAAAAAGTGGCAAAAAACAAGTATCCATACCTAAGACACATCATGGTGAAATTTCAGAACTCCAAGGACAAAGAAAACAAAATCTGTGAAAGTCTCCAAAGCAATAAATAGGCCACCTGCACAGGAATGAGAATCAAGCTAGCATGAGATCGCTCATCAGCAATACTCAATGTTAGAAAATAGTAATGGATTAGCTTCAAACTGATGATAAAAATAATTTAGAATTAAAAAAAAATAATTTAGAAGTAAAGATATTATACTCAGAAAAAATAACATTTATGTTGGAGAGTTGGGGGCTGTGCAAAATGAAGGTATTTTTCACTGAGTATGCACAGACTCAGATATTTTACTAACTGCAGTTTACCTTTGAATGAATTATTGGAGAATGTACTCTAGCAAAATGAAACATGAACCCAAGGGGATGATGTGCAGTAAAAGAAACAATGGTGATAAAAGAAGCCAGTAAAAATTATAATAAAACCTAAATAATTATTGATTGAAAAAAATATTAACAATATGGAACTAAATCCCAGATGATCTCTACATAGACAATTATGGGATTTAGGAGAAAAGAGAAAAGGAAGGTAAATTATTGCTATGGTTGTCTTTTTCAGGATAAGTACATAATTATAAATTCTAGAAATGTAAGGAAAATAAATGCTTAAATATTTTTAAAGAAATTAAGGGTAACAACTAGAATATGAAATAAAATATAAAACTTCCAAAAAACTACTAGAGAACAACAACAAAAAACCCCCCACAGAATAGAATAGAATGCTATTTCCAATAAGCTGCTGGAAAAGAAAAGACAAGAAATTATTCTAATTAGAAAAGGTAAAACAAGATGGAAAAGACAATCTCAGATATCAATAATCACATTAAATCTGAATGAGTTAAATCTTCTCATTGAAAGACAGATAATCTCAGGCTGGACAAATAAATAAAATCTAACCATAACCTGTTAAAAAGAGATATAGTTTAAATAAAATGACACGTGAGACTTGAAACTAAATTGACACACATGCAGAAAATGCTAACAAAAATAAAGTAGGTGTAACAATAGTAATATCAAGCAAACTAAAGCATAGACAAAAAATTAAAAAGGACAAGAGGAATGTTTCATATTGGTATAATCCACTAGGAGGATATACTAATTTTTAGTTTATTCACAAAAACATAACTGTGAAACAAATGAAATAAATATGGATAGGAAAACAAGAAGAAATTGGCAATCTACAATATTAATGGGAAACTTTTACATACCTCTCTCTCAGAAACACAGCAACAAATCAAGTGGAAACATGAATAAAAATGAGAATTTGGAGAACACAATTAATGAGTTTGATACAATAGATATGTACATGAACGTATCCAACAAGTAGAGAATTGACATTCCTTTAACACATATAGGTCTTGCACACAATTTGACGATATATAAAGTTACAAAAAACTCAACAAATTAGGAAAAACAGAACATTAAGGCTACATACTCTGAGCATATCAATACAATTGGAAATTAGTAATAATGGTTAACGAAAAGAATTTTTAAAGAATTTCTACATAATTTTAAAAATCCTTCTCTATGACTCCAGGTTAAAGAAAAATATCAAAATTAAAATTGCAAACTATTTAGAAATGAACAAGAATGAAAGCACCATATAGCAAAACCTATGGAGCATGGCCAAAATGGCTCTCAAAGTAAATATCGAAGTCTAAATAAATTGATTAGAAAATTCAAGATGTTAGTTAAAAAACAGTAAGTTTAAACAGGGAAAGTAAAAGCAAATATAAAACATAATTCAAAGAAATTTTGATAAGACCGAAACAAACAATAGTAGGTAATATTGATCCATAAAACCTAAAACAGTTTATTTGAGAAGGCTACTAAAATAGATAAACTTTTGGAAAAATCTGAGGAAGGAAAACAGAAGGTATAAATAAGCAATGTTTGAAACAATAGCCAAAATAAGTACATATATGGAGGATATTTAATGTTTTATTAAATGTAATTTTATGACACTAAAATTTTGAAAATCAATACTTAATGAATTATTTTCCAGGAAAAGATGTATTGCTGAAATTGACTCAAGAAGATAGAGAAGGACTTCCCTGGTGGCACAGTGGTTAAGAATCCGCCTGCCAATGCAGGGGACACGGGTTTGAGCTCTGGTCCAGGAAGATCCCACATGCCACGGAGCAACAAAGTCCCTGCGCCACAACTACTGAGCCTGCGCTCTAGAGCCTGTGAGCCACAGCCACTGAGCCCACAGGCCACAACTACTGAAGCCCGCGTGCCTAGAGCCTGTGCTCCACAACAAGAGAAGCCACTGCAATGAGAAGCCTGCACACCACAACGAAGAGTAACCCCCACTCCCCGCTACTAGAGAAAGCCTGCACGCAGCAAGGAAGATCCAGCGCAGCCAAAAATAAGTAAATTTATTAAAAAAAAAGATATAGAAAACCTGAATGGACCAATAATCTGAAAGAGAATCTTAGATCTACCCTTTAAAAAAGGCATAGGGCTCCGAAGTTTTAAATAGACAAGTTATATCAAATCCTTAAGGAACAAATCACTCTCATGCACTATAAAATATTCTGGAACATAGAGAAAAAAGGGAATATTTTTCATTCATTTTGTAAGTCTAGCATAACTTTGATGCCCAAAATTGGACAAATACAGCAGAAAAAAGGAAACTGTGGGGCCAACCTTGCTCATGAGCATAGATGCAGAATGCTAAATAGAATATTAACACTTCAAATCCAGCAGTGTACTAAAAGAAAAATACAGCATGAGTCATGATAAATAAGGCTTTTCCTATGAAACAAATACGGCTTAATATTAGGTTATTTATTAATGCAAATGACAGATTGAAACATAAAAATTATATGATCAACCTCCATAGATGCCCCAAATTATTTCATGAATCCAGCCATTCCTAACATGACACACACCATTCAAGCATATCTTCGTTTAGTGTTAATAAAACATTGTTTCTATTCACTGCATTGAGCTTACAGTTGTAATACATATCTCCAAGTTATGCTTATCCATGTTTTTTAATTAATTTTTTAAACATCTTTATTGGAGTATAATTGCTTTACAATGGTGTGTTATTTTCTGCTTCATAGCAAAGTGAATCAGCTATACATATACATATATCCCCATATCTCTTCCCTCTTGCGTCTCCCTCCCTCCCACCCGCCCTATCCCACCCCTCTAGGTGGTCACAAAGCACCAAGCTGATCTCCCCGTGCTATGCAGCTGCTTCCCACTAGCTATCGGTTTTACATTTGGTAGTGTATATATGTCCATGCCACTTTCTCACTTTGTCCCAGCTTACCCTTCCCCCTCCCTGTGTCCTCAAGTCCATTCTCTACATCTGCATCTTTATTCCTGCCCTGCCCCTAGGTTCTTCAGAACCTTTTTTTTTAATATTCCATATATATGTGTTAGCATATGGTATTTGTTTTTTCTCTTTCTGACTTACTTCACTCTGTATGACAGACTCTAGGTCCGTCCACCTCACTACAAATAACTCAATTTCGTTTCTTTTATGGCTGAGGAATATTCCATTGTATATATGTGCCACATCTGTATCCATTCATCTGTTGATGGACACTTAGGTTGCTTCCATGTCCTGGCTATTGTAAATAGAGTTGCAATGAACATTGAGGTACATGACTCTTTTTGAATTATGGTTTTCTCAGGGTATATGCCCAGTAGTGGGATTGCTGGGTCATATGGTAATTCTATTTTTAGTTTTTTAAGGAACCTCCATACTTTTCTCTATGCTTATACATGTTGATTACACCTCATTGACTATTTGAATGTGGTCCTTCGGGTTAATTAGTCTCAAGGATTTTCACTCTTTTCATTTCTCTTTCTCCAAGGTTCTGCTTTTATTGTCTTGGAGTTTAAAGTCTACTTTATAATTTATTTTATCTCTCCACTAAAATTTTATTGGTATTTCTTCTGTGGTTCCTCAGAGCTCTTATATATGATTCAACCATGTTTACACTCTTTAAAATATTTTTAGATCTTTGATTAAATTAATACCTAAGTGTATATACTAATGAATAAGTAGAGTCATTGCTTAAAAAACAAAGGAAAAAAACTTCTTTAAAATAGTCTCTATCATTGTCAATATAATAACTGAATTATTAGAAATTCATTCATTGGAATGATCCCGTGAAACTTTAAGTTCAGCTGAATTTTTGGCAATATACCTTAGCATTTTACATAGACCTATTTAACAAACATTTTCCTAACAAAAATTCTAGGTAAAGTTGGAAGAGAATGAAGTATCCTTAATGTGAAAAGTATCTACTATAAACATACAACAAATATCACATTTAATTATGAAATTGAAGAAATCTCATAAAAATAAGGAACAAAAAAGGATGCAAACTATCATTGCTTTTTTTTTTTTTTTTTTTTTTGTGGTACGCGGGCCTCTCACTGTTGTGGCCTCTCCCATTGCGGAGCACAGGCTCCGGACGCACAGGCCCAGTGGCCATGGCTCACGGGCCTAGCCGCTCCACGGCATGTGGGATCCTCCCGGACTGGGGCACGAACCCATGTCCCCTGCACCGGCAGGCGGACTCTCAACCACTGCGCCACCAGGGAAGCCCCCTATCATTGCTTTTATTCAACATTGCACTGGAGGTCCAAGTCAATGCAACAATGCAAGAAAAGTAAGCAAGAAATACAAATATGAGGAAGAGAGAGAAAAATATATAACTGTTTACCTTGAAAAAGCCAAATAAATCAATGAAAGCTCACTAAAACTAAAAAAAAAGGGTTTTGTTCCTTTTTAATCCCTAGTGCCTTTTAGTACATTGTAGGCACTCAAGTAATATTTGTTAAGTGAATAAAGTCAACGAAGCAACCAATTAGAAAATGTAATAGGAAAACAAATCTCATTTGCAATAGGGAAAAAAAGGAGTACTTATGAAGAAGTCTATTAAAATATTCAAACTGAGTAAATCTAATAAGACATATCTAAAACCTCTATGTAGAAAATTCTAACACTATGCTAAAGGTCTTAAAAGAAGAACTGAATAAATGAAGAGAATTATTATTTTCCTGGGTGGGATGAATCACTAGTATAGAAATGTCATTTCTATTCAGATTGTTCTATAAATTAAATGCAAGTACAATAAAATTCCATGTAGGAATGTTTATAGAATTTGAAGCTGATTCTAAAACTCACCCAGAAAGGAAACTACACAAAAATAACCAAGACAATTTTGGAAAAGAAAATCAAAAAAAGAGGATTTATTATATCAGATATCAAAATATGTTAATAAAAACTACAGTTATTCAGATAGAGTCATATTGATACAGGAACAATCAAAGAGATCAGTGAAGTATAACACAGGGTTCTAAACCAGATCCATGTAAATAAATGGAAATTCAGTATATGATTAATAAGGAAGCAAATCACTGGGGAGAGGAGGAACTCTTCGATAAATGTTGTTAGGACACTTGGTGATTGGGAAAAAATATATGTAGACACAGATGCACAAAAAGAAAATGACATTAGAGATAGAGACAAAGACAGAAATTTCTACCTCACAATATAAACACCAATAAATTCCAGATGAATTAAAAAGCTATATAAAAAGACAGCACTATTAATATATTAGAAGAAAATATAGTAGAAATAATTTAAAAAGCCTTTTTAAGCAAGAATTAAAATTCAGAAATCATAAAGAAAAAATTGGATAAATTTGACAGGGTCAAGAATTTTTAACTTCTGAATAATGATGTTCACCATAAGCAAAGTTAAGAAATGAGATCGTAATCTACAATTACATAATTACAATCTAGTTATGATTTTAAAGTTATAGACATACATATTTACATGAATATAAAGTTATCCTCCATATCAATACCACAGAAAATGTAACCAATCCATTAGAATAAATGGGAAAGGGATATGAATGAGCAACTTACCAAAAAAGAAAAGGAAATTCAAATCCACAATAAGCATAGAAAAACTGTTCAAACTTACAAGTAACTGGATATGCCATTTTCACCCATAAGACTGGCGAATGAAATAGTGTTGATAAAGTTGCAATGAAACTGCTAGCATGTGTGTAACTTAGTTTACAGAGCAATTTGACAGTATTTAATACAACTGAAATATTCAGACCCAGCAATTCCATGTCAGAAAATATATCCTAAGGAAACACTTGCACATCTGTACAAGGAGATGTCTAAGATTGTCCACTGCAGAATTGTAACTGTGATCATTTGTAAACAACCTATATATTCATTAGTGGGAAAATAGCTAAACAAATGATGGTATCTGCATACTATGCATCAGTTATAAAAAATGAGGTAGGCTTATATGTACTGACATGAAAATATCCCCAAGACATGCTGTTGAATAAAAAAAAAATCCAGTTGCAGAACAACACAGTTTGATAGTATTTATTTTAAAAAATAACCCCCACAAAACTATGTACATATATCTATATGTCTATAGATACATAATAATCATCTGGAAGATTACACTACAAATGTAATTTCTATCTTGGAAGAGATATGAAGTAGAAGGTTGAAGGGAGACTTTGGTATTGTTTAACATTTTTACAATGAGAAAAGATCCGCATATTACTAGTGAAATTTAAAAATACATTAAAAAATAAATACACATACAAAAAAGTGGCAAAGAAGGCAGTCAGGAACTTTACTGCAACTCCCATATTTTATAAGTGAGAAAACTGAGCTTGAGAGAAACTGGGTGACTGTCTTCAGGTCACACAAGTAGTTAGTGGTAGAACTGGAATTGGAATCCAGGCCCCTGGTCTTCCAGGCCAGGGAGCATCACACACGTAGTCATCTCCATTATTACCTAGAATCTCTCTTGTTCCATCTAACAATAGAAGTCATTTTGTGAAGTTACCAGGATTGTCATTTTAGGATTATTAGACTAGTACTTTCTTTGTAAATGCTACATAGGTCAAACAGAACCTTTGGACCCCTGTAGAATGGAACACAACAAAACATCATTATTTTTTCTTATCACCTATTAATCTGAAGACAAATTACCTTGGTAATCACAATACTGGATGTTTTCTCTGTGATGTGCAAAGGGAAAACAATTCACAATAGACTTTGTTTAATGCTTCGTGGTGCTGAATGATTACTTTCATTAAATATGTTTCTATTCTGGCTTTAGTGTTTATCTCTAAAGTCCTCTGTACAATTCTAAAAATATTTTCATTTATACTTTCCGAAAACTTCCTTAGCTCCTGAAACTTGGTCTTCAATAATTGAAGTACTGGGCTTCCCTGGTGGCGCAGTGGTTGAGAGTCTGCCTGCCGATGCAGGGGACACGGGTTTGTTCCCCAGTCCGGGAAGATCCCACATGCCGTGGAGCAGCTAGGCCCGTGAGCCATGGCCGCTGAGCCTGCGCGTCCGGAGCCTGTGCTCCGCAACGGGAGAGGCCCCAACAGTGAGAGGCCCGCGTACCACAAAAAAATAATAATAATAAAAAAATAATTGAAGTACTAGATAAAGGATAAAGGATACATTCTTTGGATCAACATTCTGGACCCTCCACAATGTAGCCCTAGACAACTGTTGCAGGAATTCTTTTCCCTACTACCCTGCAAGAATTCTTGCCTCTAAGTCACACTGGACTGGGATACTTTGTGCCCCTGGGGCACATCTTGTCCATTATTACCCCCAGGACATTGTTCAAACTTGTATCCCCTTCCAGTTTGGAATACTCAAACTTATCCATCTACTCACTCCCATGGAAAAGCAGTATTATATAGTGGTTTTAAAAGTACAGGCTCTGGATCAAGACTGAAGTTCAAATGCTACCTCTTACACTTACTGTGTGATCTGAAGAAATTTATTTAACACATCTGAATTTCAGCTTCGTCTTTAAAATGGCAATAATAATACCTACCTCATATGGAGGTTCTGAGGATATATAACTCCCTTAGCACAGTGTCTAAAGCATTTATTATCATTACTTGTCTTTCAGCAATCCCCCCACAACCCTTTTGTCTTCAAATATGTTCAAGAGCATGTGTGGTCACATGCACATGTGAGCTGAGATATGAGCTTACCTATCCACAGAACTCATGTGTGAGGAAAGGCTGATTCTCAACCAACCAACCAACCAGAATCAGGTCAATTGTCCAATAGCACTGTAATAATATCTTCCCCATTCATACCTCAGAGATGATGGAAGCCTACCTTCAGTTCTCAGCTCTACTCTGCATGGACTAGAAGTATTCAATGGTTGACTGCAAAGAAATAGAGATGGGCTGAGCCAAAAGTACTTCCAGAAGTGAGGAGAAATTACAGCTGTCACCCCAAGCAGCATTACAGAGTTAGGACTTGATAGGAGAAAGAAAGATCCACTTCTACCCCCAAATATTTCCCCTGGGTCAAATGTACTGGTGCCTGAAATTTTCCCATGAGAATTCTAAGTCTGAAAGATCTGGAATTAGGGGACTTGTGCATGAGTTTCTAAAAAATAAATTGATTGTGGGCATGAAAATTTAAAAGAAGGACTTATGTCTCCAAATTGAGTGATTGGTCTTCATTAAAATGCAAATACCTTATGAAAGGTACAGCATTAAGTTGTTTTCATCCATTTACCCCACAGTGTGAATTTCTGTATCAGGTCTGTTCCAAGAGAAACAACAAGAGAAAGCAAGCTTTCAATGAGGTAGATTAGAGAGAAGAAAAGGTAACTGCTGTGCACATGGGCATCTACCCCTAGGGAGAAAGACACAGGAAGACTGTTGTACAGAAGACAGCACTTAAAGATTATGTTCTAATGCAGGGACATTTATTTACAAAGCAGGTTAATAAAAAAATGCATCCCACTTACTCCTTTATGTACCCAGGCAATCTAAGCTCTCTAGATTGATCAGATATATTAGTATGGGACTATTTCTGTTAGAGGGGATCGCATTAGTCAGTTGTGGGCTAATTTCCTACTATAGTTCCCAGAATTTCAATGGGAAAGAGCATTTGGGCATTATATTTTTCTTTAAAGACACTGATAGATGGTTCATATGATGAACCACCTCCCCCAACCAAAAAAAAATCCTGTTTAGAAAATAAAGTAGTGACTTTGAGTATTTGCTACACATAGGAACCTGGGGAAAGAAGGGGGAGGTGGATACCTGGGAGCCAGAAAATGTTGATTCCTACAAAGATAAACCTTCACAACTGGCCTCATCCTCCCACTCAGGTCAAAATTTCCATGCTGTAAATCAATCCATAGTGGTATCACTATTCTTCCCCTATCACATTGCCGTTATCTACTGGTCCCTGAATACTCAAGAAAACCATAAGCTACAGAAAAGCAGAGAATATGGCTTCATCATCAATGGATCCTCAACTCCTTACTTAGTGTCTGGTACCTGAGATATACACAACAGAGTTGAACAAATGAATGAATGAGTGAAGGAATGAATGTGCAAGTGAAAGAATGACTGAATGGAAATCAAGAAAGCAGAATGGAGAAAACTCCTGACTCAGGTCATCCAAGGCCTATGGTGGGAACAGGATATTCTCCTGTGGGAGACTGAGAATGAATTACTTTCCATCACCGTGAGTGAAAACAGTTTAGAGGCCTCAAGTTCAAGAACTGCTGCAAAGCTCCTCGAGTTGTAACAGTCAAACAAAATAAGTCTTTAAAGATCTACCCCACACACACACTCCAGCTGCCTTCCGGAAACTGCAATAACATCTTCTCCTGGGAACACATGGTCCTCGATCCCCCATACTCTCCTAAGGAGTAGAAAAAGGAGGGAAGAGAAAGGCAGCAGAAAGAGGTTGATATGGCAGAAGCTGTAGTTTAAAGTCCTTAGAATAAGAAGAGCAGTGCCACTTGGCTCTGATTTGTACCTTTATCCATGGTAGCTTCTATGAAACAGGACTTTAATCTACTAAAAGGGAATCAACAGGAAGCTGTCAGCCATACCACTTCACAAAAGGAGGTGTGATATCCTGCCACACCTCCCTCAACCCAAGGACTGCCACCCCAAAGATTCTCCCAATCCCATGCTGGGCTAGAATTGTTGGTTATGAGTTCAAGAAGGAGAGGGCAGATCTATGTGGAGAAAGGGAGGGTCTGGGCATGGTGGATTCACCTGACACCCACACCCACCATGACCCCAAACAGGTTTGCAGTAATGTCCATAGATACCCTGCTTCCGTTCAGTTATGGCCCCCCTCAAAGGGGGTTGGAGTGAGAGGAGTAAGCAAATGGAGGAATGATCCTCACACATCAAGAAACTGGAACAGTATTCAAGGTCTTTCCCCAGCACGCACAGAACAACTCTAGAGGTACTTCCACATCACCTTAATTCCCTAAGCATTCCAGCACGTTCCTAAAAGACAAAGGTCTACTACCTCTTCCTTTAAAAATGCATATTCCTTCTCAAAGCTTCCCCTTCAGAGGCCTCCTTCGGGTCTCAGATAGCCACATGGTTGCCATGGGAACCTGCCCCTCATTTGCCTCTAATCACCTGTTCTAGAGGGATAAAACTTCAACTCTCATTTCTATTAGATGAGATCACATTAATCAGTTATACTAATTTCCTACAGTGTTTCTGAGAATCTCAGCTGGAAATAGCTTTTATGTTTTGTTAAAAGAAGCCAGTTGCTGATCCATGTATTGCACACTGCCACCACCCTTGCCTGCCCCTGTGAAAACCTCTCTGTTTCACACACTTGAATCCAGTCAGATAGTGACTATAAAATTTCAGCCCCTCTACATTAGGTTTAATCCATCAAATTTCAAAGTTGAAACTTTTATATTGTCAAACCTCCAGTGGCTTTTTCAAATAGAAGCTAGAGAAATAAACACCTTCAATTAGGATTACAGGTGAACTATTAGTGCACAAAGTTGTCCGAGAGTCCCATTCATGTGGAACTGGCCTCAGGTCCCTGTGTATAACATCACACAGCATTGTGTCTGAGGAAAACTACATTTTCTGGATTCTCGGATTTGATCTGAAAGGAAGATGAGAAACCCACAACCTTTCTCTCTTGCCAGCCTCTTCTGCACTGTTCTCTTATTACTGGGAGCTGATACCCTTATGACAGTAGAATTGTGAACAGTTTTTTACCCAGAGACTTGGTGTGAGATTGAAATCGCAACTTCCTCACCCTGAGATGGCTTTCAATTCTCCAGCTCAATTCCCTCTGGCTTCATGATGGAGCCCACAGTATTCCTCCCTCCTTCTGTCCCCCACCTACCCCCTCTGCTCTTCTCACCCCTATCACAGGCCTGAATAGCATAAAGCACTCCAGCTGATGACCCATGACAGTTCAAAGGCCATTCTGCTTCCCCACCCCCACCTTCCTGTCCTGCCCCATACAGAGCATTGTGCTTAGCACAAAGTCCCTTGTAGAAGCTTAATACATACAGACAATAAAGCAGGCGCATTTGCATTTTCAATTCGGGGAGAGATTGGGTTAAGGGAAACTTCAATGTCTGAATATTAGATGGGGAGTATGAATAAAGGACAGGGTCTTCAGGGAAACACCAGAATCAGTGGCCCAAGGAGGCTGGACTCTGGAGACAGGGAGAAGCAAACAAGAAAGCCAGCACCAGGAGAGGGAACTATAAAAAGGGGGTGCAGCTTGCATTAAGCTGGCTCTTGCTCGTGACTTATTTGTGATTCAGAAAGAGTCCAATGCCCCAGCACTAAAAGAGCTGTGCCCCCTCCCCATCTTACAAGGACACAAGAAAGATAGAGAAGAGTAGCAAATCCACAAGAGCAATGGAACACTTCGCAGGGAAGAAACTTAGAAATACCCACAGTGTGGTGAATTTTATTAGTGAGCATTATCTCTCTTGCTTTCAGAAAATAACAAATGGCTTCAACAGCTTAAGGTGTCGTTACAAACAAAATATATACTGCAACTTCTTTATAACATTTTTCACTATAGAACAAAACAAGGCAGGTCCATCATGGACCCCATTCAAGGAGCTTTAGTTACTGAAGTATCAAAAGTGTCTTGCCAGGGCTTCCCTGGTGGCGCAGTGGTTGAGAGTCCGCCTGCCGATGCAGGGGACACGGGTTCGTGCCCTGGTCCAGGAAGATCCCACATGCCGCGGAGCGGCTGGGCCCGTGAGCCATGGCCGCTGAGCCTGCGCGTCCGGAGCCTGTGCTCCACAACGGGAGAGGCCACAACAGTGAGAGGCCCGCGTACCACAAAAAAAAAAAAGAAAAGTGTCTTGCCATTAGGTGTTCCCAAGGCAAGAAACTTGAGGAAAGTGTTATTGTGATGCCATGGGTAATAAAAGCATCTAACAAAATGAGATACTTTCTTTCCTTTGCAGCAATGACTCTACAGGCTACTAGCAGGACATCCACTGGCCCAGGCCCCCTCATGGTCAATGGCAACAAATCTGTAGAACAAAGGTGAGCATAGCTTGAGTCAAGGTCAATAGCCCTACCACATTAAATCCAAGCAAGGGCATATGAAGAATTTGACAAGCCCACAAATAAAATGTCATACATCTGTATGCTTATTTATTCCCTTTTTACTTTCAAAAATAATTGAATTGGCTTACAATTGGTAAATTCTTGCTACAATTAGACTAAAATCTGTTAACAAAGAATAAAATAAGTGCAAAGGGAAGGAGATGGGAAAAACAATATATAGTGACCCCCCCCCTTATTTTTAGTATACTAAAACAATCAAGCATAATTGAGAACCAAGTTTCCTGGCAACCAGGGTGAAAATCAAAACATAATGTTAATACTGGATTATAATAGTACCATCCATGGATTTCTGCAAGATGTGACCCATTTGTCTCATAGTCAATTAAAAAGTTTAGCAAGAAAGTATAGTTGAACTGGTCTAAGGACTTAGTGGGATTTAGAAAGTCAAATATCTCCTATACTCTATCACAGCAGACTCGGGACATGAAGCTATCAGATCAGTAGATCTCCCTGGACTTCCCATGGACAATTAGGCCTTTTTTTCTGCCTGAGTACTACCAGTTCCCAGAGCTTCTTGGTCCTTCACAAATCAGTGATACTTGAGAAGAAGACCCATCTGAGGCCTGTTCCTAAATATTCCCAGCTCTTACTAACCCTGGGGACCAGGCTCAGCTCCTAACCTTTCTGCTAGAGAAGGTCCTAACATGGTTCATCTTAGAATTTGATGGTGTCATCATTGTTGCCTGGAAATTCTCTGGATTCCCTATTAGATCTTTGGTATACAGCTGGTCAGTACTTCTCTTCAGAAGTTGAAGCTTGCCCTGCATCCTCAGTCTTGAGTGAGCTCTGTGAGCTGCCTGTGGCTTCCCCCTTACCTCTGACACTCCTCCTCTCAGCAGACTCAAAACTCATTCAGATGGAGAATTGTTGTGAACCCTCTGGCTAGAGTGTAGAAGTGGGGGTACTTCTGTATGATGGGTTTCATTGATTTCATTGTCTGGCAGAAGAAAGCAGACAAGTTCACTAGGAGAAACAAACTTTTTCCTGGCCCCAACTTTGGAGAAGAATTTGTCATGAGGTTTTACATAAGGAGGAGCATTGAGCAATATAATAGATGATGTCTTGGAACAAGAACAAAATATGGGAAACCAGCTGCTAACTCTACAAAAAACATCAGTGCACAACTGTGCATCTGGTGCTCGTAAATCAAAACCTCACTGAGTTTATGATGCTGTTGCTGACACTCCAAGACCATGACAATTTAGTCTGGGGCCAGGCACACCCCCATGCTTCCATCCCAACCAGTATTTCCATGATTTTAAGAATCTGAGCTTCCAAAATTCTTATTCTCCACTCTCTTCACTGGGCTTTATCTCAGACCTGCCAGATGTGATTAAAGCTATTCCTTGTGATGAGAATCAGGCAGAGAACCTTGTGGTAAGATGTTTATGGGGGTCCCTAATTCCTAGATAGGCAGCAGTATTCAGTGCCAAGGAAAAGAAGATAATTGTTATCAAGGAATTACCCTGTAACTCTTGGTCACTGTGCTTGGCAGCCATCCCCCATTCCTCACATCCCTCAGACTGCTTGATGGAGAAGGCTTTTCTCTGTCCTGAAGTGAGCTGACATGGGGGATTCTCCTAAGGAAAGCGTCTCCTTTTCTCCACTCTCTATTTATTACCCTGAGCTTCACTTTATTGTAGCTTCACTTCCCAAAAAGCAGGAGGTGCCTGCTTGGCAACAAGGATATGGAAGAGGAGATTTAATATGGAGATGAAGAGGGAGAGACGAGTTTACCCAGAGAGGGGTTCTAGCCACCTCTGTTTGTCTCTGGAGCCAAAGTCTCAGCCTTTCCTCAACTTTCCTCTGCCAGAGAAACTACCCAGGCAAGACAGAAGAACAGTAAGGCAACCATTTTGGAAAAGAGAAGGGGAGAAGTCTTCACCTCTTAAGTCCTACCTTCCTCTATACCTCTCTCTGTAAGGGTAGTATGCAAGTAAAGAGACATCTCCTCAGAAAGCAGAAATCAACTGCTCCATACTTGATTTCATTTCAACAAAATTCAAGTTTACATAACTCTTCTAACTTCATCCATGCTTATGCCTTCCACTCTAACTCTTGAGGTCCTGGTTCATCTACTCCAGAGATGAAGGACAACTAGTTCCTGCTATAAGGCTACAGTTGAGTGTCTTGTATGCTGTGGTCAGTTGAGTAATGGCCTCCAAAAGTATCCAAGTCCTAATCCCTGGAAACTCCTAATGTTATGTTATATATAAAAAGAGATTTTTCAGATATGATTAAGTTAACAATCTTGAGATGAGGTTACCTTAGATAATTTGGGTGGACCATAAATGTAATCACAAGGGTTCTTATAAGAGGGAGGCAGAGGGAAATTTGGCTACAGAGGAGAAGACACTATGACATAAACAAAGAGAGATTTGAAGATGATAACACTGCTGTCTTTGAAGATGGAAGGAGTGGCCATGAGCCAAGGAATACAAGGAATGCATCTTGAAGCTGGGGAAAGCAAGGAAACATTCTCCTCTAGAGCCTCTGGAAGGAGCACAGCTCTACTGACACCTTGATTTTAACTCAGTGAAACTGATTTCAGACTTCTGTCTTCCAGAACTGTAAGAGAATAAATCTGTATTGTTTTAAGCCACTAAATTTGGTGGTAATTTATTATAGCAATAGGAAATGAATACAGGAGTACTCTGTTCTGCTTATGTCAGGAAAATTATCCTATCCCACTCTCCTTCCCATCCCATGAGAGATACCCCATAGGATGGAAAAGTCAGCGATCTACTTGAGAATATGGGAAAAGTGAAGACTTAGCCAAAGAGAAATTGTGGAGAGCCTCAGAATGGTGCAAAGAGGTTATCGAAGAGTGAGAAAGGAGTCTATGAAGGAGAAGGTGATGTCTGAGGAGGGGCTACATTTGAAGGAGGGGGCCAATTTGTGGGGAAAGGCTGTGAGGGATTCATAGGCATGGGGATTGAGGAAAGATTTCTCTGCAGTTCTCACTTTCCTTCCATAAATCAGTGTAATCCAATGAGGTGTGTTTTGAAAACTCAGATAAAGACTAAGTTGAAATCGCAGTTCTGCAATGTTAGGCAAGTCACTTTGCCTCTCTGAGTTTCCATTTCTCTCATCCCTACAGCGTATCAGAATAATTATACTTATCTCATAATGTTGTTTGAAGGAATTAACTGAAATAAGGGACAGGAAATCACTGTGGCTGGCAGATAGTAAGCTCTTAATTAAATTAGTGGCCTTGGCCTCCTTGTCCCAGAGAACTCCTTTCAAGCACTCTGCTTTCCTGTTACTCCATTTCCTCTTTCTTGTTTCTTTTGCCTTGGATGCAGGTGAGGGCCTCTGCACCACCTACACACAGATACTGTGTAACTTGGCATATGGTCCTGGGCTTAGATTTGGGAACATTAGAAGAGGTGAACTGAGAACAGATGTCCAGGGCCTAGAACTGGCTGAGAGAAGAGGCTATCAGGCACACTCATAGGTAACCATGGCAACTAATTCACATCTTCTGAGTCTGAGACACCTGACTCGGGAGAGGGAGGGTGAGAAAAGGACAGACAGAGCAATAGGGCTTGTGCTGCAAGGTTCTGGTTTGAGAGTAAGGGAAAACCTGGCAAAGGTCAGAGCCTCTACATTCAACTTGGTGTCCTCAAAACTTGTCTTGCCCTCTGTGGCTCAGTCTACCTTGGTTAGAATCTCTCCTCCCAGAATTGCTTCCACTTGAAGCAATGACTTGACGTCGGGGAGGGGCCTCTTTGGGGAAAAGATATTAGAGGGGATTGGGGTTATATTAGGGGTGTTCTAATACTCTTAACATGGGGAAGAAGAGTCAGAGACACTTTTCACAAACCTCTGAACACCCCCTATAGGAAGGGAATTAGAACTGGAACCAGGTGAGTGGGGATAGTTCTTAATCTGTATCCCTGAACTGGGTGGTTAAAGCCACTAAGTCACCTTCGGTATGAACACTTCTTTGAGTATTTAACAAGTCCTCTGCAATGAAAAGTTAGATTGTTAAGGAAATAGTTTTAGAGATCTATGCATGCATGCGTGTGTGTGTACATGTGTATGTGTGTGTGTGTGTGCATGTGTATGTGTGTGTATGTGTGTTAAATATGAGTTAGAGTGTTGTCTACAATAGGTGAGAGGACTGAAAACTGAGGTGAGTGGTTACTGCTAAAACAATAGTTGTCCACTTCACCAGTACACCTAGAGCCATCCTTAGCTCACAGGCTCTTACAATAAAGTGAGTAGGTCACAGATAGAAAGATGGGGAAGGACATTTCTCGGTTGTGGCTTTAATCTTTGCCTTTTGGGCAATGCAGACCAGGCTAGCAAGGATTCTTTCACTGAACCCTTCCTACAGTCCACTGTATTTCCTTTTTGGGGGGTATTTGTGTGTGTATGTGTACTTCCTTCTTAAAGCTTCTCAAAACTTGAGAAAATACTCCACCCCTTGATGGAAGAGAAAGATCATGAATTTTGGAACCAGGGAAACGTGAGTTCACACTTTAGCTCTTGGGTGAGAAAAATATGTCCATCATTTGCTAGTTGTGTGAATTTGTGCAAGTAAATTCTGACCCTCGATTTATTAATCTGTAAAATGTAGGTAATATTACACATATTGCAAGATTGTGAGGATTACCAACAATACATGTAAAGTGTATTATATCACCCCCATATTTGCCAAAGCAAACATTCCACCTAGCTCTTAGACCTACCCTTTCTTACATTCATCAGGATCTCGTTCTAGTCACTATTAACCCTTGACACCAAATCTTTACATCTGCACTAGCAATTGTTAGTTAATAAACATTTTCCTTCAGCTAGCAAATATGCTAGGATCATGCATACCCTAAGAAGCCCTTTCAATAGTCCTAGCACCACTTAAGTATCTATTTTGCTCCTTTAATTTCACCACAAAAACTCTGCTGGGCATTTTCTACACCCACTGTGTCCAGTGTGTGACCCCGACTCTCTCTCTTCTTCATCCCCTTGAAATCTGGCTCTGTTATGGAACTGTTGCTTGTCAATCACTAAAGATCTTCTGATCACTCAAATTAATAGTATTTTCCCATCTTTCTTTTCCTCTGACTCCTCTACCATATTGACAATGTCAGTCACTTAACCTTCTCAAGATCCCTCTCTCACAATTCCCTGTTTCTCTCCCCTCCCCAGTGACATCCCTCATCTACCTCCATTATAACTGTCCCTCCTTGCCACATCAATTCAATGGCAGCATTCTCCTAAGCTTTTACCTTTGGCTATTGTCTCTCACCAAGTTCATCTCATTCATTTCCATAGTTACAAAGATCATTTTTTAGAAATCTCTCCCTGTTTCAGTCTCAAGTCCAAACTTCTCTGCAGGGTAGCTGTCCAACAACTCTTGTGACTGGCATCACCATTCTTCTAGTTAGAAAGCTTCTAAACCTCAGGGTCCCTTATTTATTTTCTACCCCTCCCTCTTCCTCAACACCCACATCCAGTTAGTCATGAACTGCTTTTTCTTTTCCCTTCACAATGTCTCTCCTCTGGCCATTGCCCTCTTTGGCTTTCTTAGTTCAAGTGCTTAATATACTACCTTACACCTGGACTACTGTATTGCAATAGCCTCTTAACTGCCCCCAGTTTCTCTCCTTTCCCATCCATCCTCTGCACTGCTGACAGATTAATCTTCTTAAAGCACCACTATCCCTGTCCCTCCACTACTTTAAAATTTCCCATTGTTTACAGGATCCAGACCCCACATCTTATGCTGCCAATAAGATGCTCCACAGTTTGGCTGTAGCTGTCATTCCTCCTTTCCATACGCTCTGTGCTCAAGCCACACTATGCTGTCATGCCTTTCCATGACCTGACTTGCAAACAGTCTATTGGTTAGTTGCATGCATGGGCTCTGGACTCAGATAGGTTCAGGTTCGAAATGTGGCTCTGCCACTTCATATTTGTGTAACATTGGACAATTTATATAGCCTCCCTGGTCTCAGTTTCCTCATCTATAGAATAGGGATAATAGTGGAATCCTGCCTCATAAGCTTATTATAAGGCTTAAAAGAGGTAATGCATCTAGACTGCTTAGCACAGTGCCTGGTGCATAGGAAACAGCAAAAAGTGGGGGCAAGAGTTTGCTATCATTTTATCCATATTAGACCCTCCTCCTCGGTCTCTTGGCTCAATCCACTTCTTCTGCATTGTATGCCCTCTCCTAATCTCACATACTGAAGTCCTTTGCACCCTTTAAGGAACACCTCAAATGCTACATCTTTTAGGAAGTCTTCTCCGCTTCCTCTAATTCAAGCACTTGGCTTGAATCTCTCTCTTGGCATTTTTCATCCCACCTTGGAAAAAAAGTCGCCAGCCTTCTGTGTCAGACTGAAAGCTCTTTTCTACCCTAACTGTGTTCTAATCATGTCTATATCGTCCACTGCACCTACCACAGTAGGTGGCACAGAACAGGGACTTAATAAACACCTCTTACCTGACTGTGGCTGGAAATCACATGATTAAATGGAGAGGGCTCAGAGACTGGTAAACCATGACTATGGAGTGATTAAAGTTGCTAGTGGTGGCATTAGCACCGTCTTTCTTTTCCTTCTTTCTTCCCCTAACTCCTACTCCCAGTTATTTTCTTTCCCATCTTGTTCATCTCCTGTCTTTAGTCTTGCTAGTGTGCACCATGGCCATTATTTAATCCTGCTGATGGCCCTTGAAGGGAAAGAGGTTCCTATGACAACCTCAGATCTTGTCCCTTTGTCCTTACCACTTAAGCTTTGATGAAAACCATCCTCCTGTCTACTACAAATTCTTACAAGAGGGGTTCATTAAACTTATGATCCAATTCTCCATCTGGAACCTGTGATAAAAATACAGAGCAGGAAATTAGACTCCTTTATGTAATGGCACTTACTAGCCTGCTCAAATACCAATCACCACTCTATATCAATAACATTCTTCCGTTCTTGAAGACTGACTAGCGGAAATTTTGCTTTTAGTCTATAAGTAAACTTTGAGAACTAGTCATCCAATTTTCAAACTTTCTTTTCCTGGCATCTTCAATGTAAGTCATTTTAAGTACAAAATTATGTTCACGTTGAGTCACCTGTAAGCTTGATTGGTGTCCTCTGAATTTTCAACCATTCACGAAGCCATGTAATTACAGAGAAAAATAAGATATGGTCAGGCCTTTGCCCCCAAGAGATGTACAGTCTTCTAAATAAAGCTTTTATGAACTTTAATTTTTACACACCACTTGGTGAGAAATATTGGTTCTCCCAGCTCCTGACTCCCAATCACAGCATCAGCATCACTATGGCATTCTGGCTGCTTTTCTTTGCAGTAAATGAAGCTGTTCATCTTTTTCTCTCTCTCTTTTTTTTTCACCAAAGAAACAAAAGGGGAGAGGACAGAAGGAACTAATATTTGTTGAACACTTACTTTAGCAGATGTTTTTCATAAAAGGCATTTGCATTTAAAACACACAAAAACCTAATGACGTTGTTGTCCCCATTTTACAGATGAGGTAGCTGAAGTGCACTGAACTTAAACAATTTGTCCAAGGTCACCCAACTAGCAAAAGGCCAAGTTGGGATTTGATGGGTTATTTCTGTCTTCAAAGCACATACTCTCTCCACTTTACTACACTACTACCCCTGCGTAAATCAATACCTGTACTCCACAGTAAATCCCTTTTTTTTTGGCACGTGCACAGTGGATATGGGTCCCTTTCTATAGGCTCTGGTATCACATTTCCTCACTGCCACCACCTTTCTGTGATCCTCCACTACCAGTGGAAGTCAGAATGCTTTCTCCAACTTCCTTGTCTACTCTGCAAGTGAGTCCTCTGTGTGGACTTCATCTTTGAGAAACTGACAAATCTATCTTCTCCATAATGTGATCACCCCCCAAAATGAATCCCCTCATTTTTACCCTAAGAAATAAAGGCCCTAAAAATGCATCTAGTTAATTTCCCAAGGTTGCATTCTAGAAAAAATGAGGCCATCTTTTGCTCCTAATGGGCTTCTTTAGAGAAAGAGGTAACACTGTTCTAGAAAAAATGATGGAGGAGAAGAAGAGGAAGAGGAAGAGGAAGAAGAAGAAGAAGAAGAAGAAGAAGGAGGAGAAGGGGGAGGGGGAGGGGGAGGAGAAGAGGAAGACTTCTTGAATTTGTCTTACCAAAGAGTTTTTAGGGATGTAGTGGTAGATGTTTCCCTGCTGCTATTGGAAACCCAGAGAAATCTAGGGTCGCATGTTAACAGATGATAATAATTGGGAATAAAGGCCACTTTAAATTACAGGAATAACTCTACTTAAGAAAATCTACTACTTAAAATTCTATACTTATAAAACAGAGATATAGCAATCACACAAGTAGTCATATTACAAAATATTGCTCACTCTTCCCAAATTTGCCACAGGACTTCTTTTCTTAGAAAGCCCCCTAAATGAATTTGAAATTAGAATAGTTTTTGAAAAGTTAAAAGATATATACTTTTTAAAGGAGCACACTTACTATATAATTCAAGATATACCCATAGTGGGACTATGCAATGTAGCAGGCATTCAGTAAATGTTTTCTGACTGAATAATAGAATGGAAATCTAAAATGCAACTATTTTCCTGTAGAATATATTCAATAACTTGAATTAACAGCTTTAAATGTTGTCAAATGTCCGAGGCATTTGCTTTAATGAATAGACACAAATTATTTGTAATCAGCAATATTGATTTATACTACGTGTGCTTGATTCTCCTGAGGAGGTTAAGCACGACCCCTGCAACCTTGTTTACAATATTAATTTTCTCAATAAATTTTTCCTTCGTAGCTAGTGCAGTAGTGAGGCTCTGTACATCATTATTCAGAGGATTCCAAATTCATAATGAATTCAAGAAATTTAACCACAAATCAAGGCCTGAAAAGAAGGACTGATATTTTGAAGGGGGTCTCCTAGTAGTATTGAACCAAAACGAAGGGTGAAAGTTTGAAAACACTTTTTATTAGCTGTTGATTCATTACTGAAAATACTCAAGAGGAAATAGTTGTATTTTGGGATCTTTATTTTATTAACTCAGCAAATAATTTGTGCCTACTATGTGCAAAGATTTCCATCACAGATCTATATTCAGTTTTATATCAAATAAGCGCCTCAAAAATAAAACCCAAAGATAAACCCACACACATATGGTCACCTTATCTTTGATAAAGGAGGCAAGAGCAGAAAAGACAGCCTCTTCAATAAGTGGTGCTGGGAAAACTGGACAGGTACATGTAAAAGTATGAAATTAGAACACTCCCTAACACTATACACAAAAATAAACTCAAAATGGATTAAAGACCTAAACGTAAGACCAGACACTATCAAACTCTTAGAGGAAAACATAGGCAGACCACTCTATGACATAAATCACAGCAAGATCCTTTTTGACCCACCTCCTAGAGAAATGGAAATAAAAACAAAAATAAACAAATGGGACCTAATGAAACTTAAAAGCTTTTGCACAGCAAAGGAAACCATAAACAAGACCAAAAGACAACCCTCAGAATGGGAGAAAATGTTTGCAAACAAAGCAACTGACAAAGGATTAATCTCCAAAATTTACAAGCAGCTCAATATCAAAAAAACAAACAACCCAATCCAAAAATGGGCAGAAGACCTAAATAGACATTTCTCCAAAGAAGATATACAGATTGCCAACAAACACACGAAAGAATGCTCAACATCATTAATCATTAGAGAAATGCAAATCAAAACTACAATGAGGTATCATCTCACACCAGTCAGAACGGCCATCATCAAAATATCTAGAAACAATAAATGCTGGAGAGGGTGTGGAGAAAAGGGACCCCTCTTGCACTGTTGGTGGGAATGTGAATTGGTACAGCCACTATGGAGAACAGTATGGAGGTTTCCTAAAGAACTAAAAATAGAACTACCATATGACCCAGCAATCCCCCTACTGGGCATATACCCTGAGAAAACCATAGTTCAAAAAGAGTCATGTACCAAAATGTTCATTGCAGCTCTATTTACAATAGCCAGGACATGGAAGCAACCTAAGTGTCCATCAACAGATGAATGGATAAAGATGTGGCACATATATACAATGGAATATTACTCAGCCATAAAAAGAAACAAAATTGGGCTTCCCTGGTGGCTCAGTGGTTGAGCGTCCGCCTGCCGATGCAGGGGACACGGGTTTGTGCCCCGGTCCGGGAATATCCCACATGCCGCGGAGCGGCTGGGCCCGTGAGCCATGGCCGCTGAGCCTGCGCGTCCGGAGCCTGTGCTCCGCAACGGGAGAGGCCACAAGTGAGAGGCCCGCTTACCGCAAAAAAAAAAAAAAAAAAAAAAAAGAAACAAAATTGAGTTATTTGTAGTGAGGTGGATGGACCTAGAGTCTGTCATACAGAGTGAAGTAAGTAAGAAAGAGAAAGACAAATACCATATGCTGACACATATATATGGAATTTAAGTGAAAAAAAATGTCATGAAGAACCTAGGGGTAAGACAGGAATAAAGACACAGACCTACTGGAGAACGGACTTGAGGATATGGGGAGGGGGAAGGGTAAGCTGGGACAAAGTGAGAGAGTGGCATGGACATATATACACTACCGAACGTAAAATAGATAGCTAGTGGGAAGCAGCCACATAGCACAGGGAGATCAGCTCGGTGCTATGTGACCACCTAGAGGGGTGGGTTAGGGAGGGTGGGAGGGAGGGAGATGCAAGAGGGAAGGGATATGGGAACATATGTATATGTATAACTGATTCACTTTGTTATAAAGCAGAAACTAACACACCATTGTAAAGCAATTATACTCCAATCAGGATGTTAAAAAAAATAGATGTGGTTCACTCTGTGACAGTTTCTAGGTTTATCCACGTGTCTGCAAATTGCACAATTTTGTTACTTTTTATTCCTGAGTATTATTCCATTGTATATATGCACCTCATCTTCTTTATCCATTCTTCTGTTGATGGACATTTAGGTTGCTCCCATGTAAGCCAGAAAGAGAAAAACAAATACTGTATAATATTGCTTATATGTGGAATCTAGAAAAACGGTAGAAATGAACTTATCTGCAAAGCAGAAATAGAGACACAGAAGTAGAGAACTGACGTATGGATACCGGGGGGAAGGGGGGGTGGGATGAATTGGGAGAATGGGATTGACACTACAGTGTATAAAATAGATAACTAATGAGAACCTACTGTATAGCACAGGGAACTCTACTCAGTGCTCTGTGGTGACCTAAATGGGAAGGAAATCCATAAAAGAGGGGGTATATGTATAGGTATGGCTGATTCACTTTGCTGTACAGCAGAAACTAACACAACATTGTAAAACAACTATACTCCAATAAAAATTAATTTAAAAAATAGATATGCATTTACTACAAATTAAAGAGAAAATATTTTGAAAGGAACTCTTAGAAGTACTGAACTAGAGGTGGAGAGAAAGGAAAAGGGTTCAAAGACAATATGAAACTGGGATGGAATGTGCTAGAGAAAGAAAGAGGAAATGTAGCTTCAGATCAACCTTTCCCAGTATCCCAGTGTTGCTGAGGGTTGGCCCTGTTCATCACAATAGGGAAATCTGGCTTCAGAGTAGTAATTGGCTCCTTTGAACCCACAAACTTCAAAGTTCAGGATTTGGTAAGAAATTTGTTGGCACTAGATATTCTGGATACTCTTTGTATACTCTACAATTTTAACTTTTCCAGTGGAAGGAGAAAACATTATCCTTGGGAAGCAGGCTTAAAGGAAATTGATTTTCATGAGAACAACGTATTGAGCAAACAGGCAGGACCTGACTTCCTAATGGAAGGAAGTTAAGGCAGGATATTAAGTTGGGCAGTTAGAGAAGCAGCTAGGCTGAGAATGTTCTTGATGGAAGATTCTGATTCTCTGTCAAAGTGAGTGAAGCAACCAGATCATGGGGTCATGGGCAAGCCCCTCTGTAGAGGAAAAGGACAGTGAGAAGTAAGAAAAATCTCTCTGGACTTCTCTCAAGAGTGACCATATTAAAGCTTGCAGATTTTGGCTGGGATGGGAAAAAAGCTATACCAATAAATATTTATTAAGATCCTACTGGGGGCTCATTTCTTACGTTAGATATGTGAAGGAGATCAGAGGAGAACAGTAGAAAAACTACAAGATTGCACCTACTTTTGAGGCACTTACAACTTTGTGAGGGAGACAACACATAAAACATCTGAAGAGTAATCGTACACACAGGTACACATTGTCAAATGAACATGAGACTGAGCACTTACAGAGCGCTGAGCACCTCACCAAAACTTCACATAGATTTTCTCATTCAACTCTAATGAAAACACTTTAAGGTAGTTTTATTATTATAATTATTCTCTATTTTGCAGCTGAGAAAATTGAAGCACCACGAGGTTAAGTTACTTGCCCAGAGTCACACAGAGAGTATGTGGTGGAGCCAGAACACAGACTCAGGTCTATCTGACACAAAAGACCATGCTCTTAACTACTACAATATACTACTTCCCTGTGACATGATAAAGCCTTTGGTACAGACCAAAGATACCTTGTCACTGTGACTATTGCAGCTTCCTAACCACTGTAAATCTGTCATGATCAGTGAAGAAGAGGAGTCTAGGAGCAGAAAGCTTCAAAAAGAAAAAGAAAATGTGAGTAGTGACAGATAGTGCTCTTGAATGCTACAAAATGGGGATTAGAAAGCAGTGAGTGGGAGGGGTACTGAGGTTTTCTCCATTGTTAGAGTCAAACAGCAGGACTATGAGTGAAAGAGGCAAGAAAAGAAATGTTACCACTATTCAAATGCGTAACACCATGAGCATATGAGCAGATAAGAATTAGAATGATGGATCTAGATGTTTCAGTTCTCCTGGATATAAGGAAATGGAGCAGGCATAGAAAGTCCAGCAAATGCTATTTCTTGACTCAGAGGACAAGATGAACATGAGAAGTCAATTAAAAAAATATAACAGGGGGGCTTCCCTGGTGGTGCAGTGGTTGAGAGTCCGCCTGCCGATGCAGGGGACACGGGTTCGTGCCCCTGTCCGGGAAGATCCCACATGCTGCGGAGCGGCTGGGTCGGTGAGCCATGGCCGCTGATCCTGCGCGTCCGGAGCCTGTGCTCCGCAACGGGAGAGGCCACAACAGTGAGAGGCCCGCGTACCACCAAAAAAAAAAAAAAAAAAAAAAAAAAAAAAAAAAATATATATATATATATATATATATAAAAAACAGGTTAAAAAGTAAACTCCTCATTCAAACTGAGTGTTTGGTATTGTGGAGACCATTTTTTTTTCTCTAGAATGGTTTATTGACAGCATGTTTTCTGAATTCCACCAATTTAGGATTTTTGCTATAAAGTAACAACCATAATGAGAGTCTATGTTGAGGTAAAGGGAAACCTAGGTGTTTATACAGATTATTTAGACTCTCAAATTTTTATATGAAATATCTTGACAGTTTGGGACCAAAAGTATGAGCCTGTTATTCTTTGCACAACTTACTAGGATAATCGTTGCCATTCTTCACATTTAGGCTAGGTATGTCACACAATGACACATCACATATCATTTGGCCCAAGATATTTCCTGGCCCATTTCATTGTCTGTCGTGTTGACAAATGGAACAGAACAGGGGGAAAGTATTTGGCACCAAAGAATATAGTTGAATTAGAAATATCTGTCACCAGGTCTCAATAATGCCTATCTCCCAGTCTGTTTCTGGGTCTCAGTAATGTTTGTTTCAGCCATCTCAGCAATGCCTGTCTCCTGGTTTCAATAACGCCTATGTCTAGGTCTCAAGGTGCAAGAACACAAATAACAAAATCATTCCCCTGGACACCAAGGGGTTTCTTGCATTAATGTACAATTCCTTTAAAAAGGATCTGTCTATAATGTTCCACAAGTTGTGCTCAAAGGAAAATAAACTTATAATCAAATTTTCCTGCTGCATGGCACAAATTTGAATTATTCAAGAAAGGCACTACTTATAGACAGAGTTGATCAAAAAAAAAACCCCAACTTCATCTATTGGTAGAAGAGCTAGTATAGTACTAGTTAAGGATTTCTTCTCTGCTCTGCTTTTTCAAAGACTGTCTCTGGGTAGTTTTCCTGCTCACCAGCCTAGTATCTCTCAGATATCACTTTCAGCAACAGGTTTATATGTATTTAGACAAAAGGATGACCTAAAGAGTGAGGACTGGGCTACCAAGATGACCTTCTGTACCTACCAATTATCCCTGATATCATTAAACAACTGCCCCTGATATCAGTATAGTATAACTTTGGGGAGAAAAAAGAGCTAGGGACACATTTGCATGTCATGTGTTTGTTGCTTACTTTTTAAAAAATGGATAGAGTTGGGGGTCTGAAGAAAGGGAGAGCACTGGGTTTCTAACTGTTTTAGAATGTATGACATGATTTAATATACGTATACACTATGAAATGATTACCACAATCAAGTTAGTTAACACACCCATCACCTCATGTAGTTACCTTCTTTTTTTGTGGTGAGAGCACCTAAAATCTATGCTCTTAGAGAATTCAAGTATACAATGCAGCATTATTAACTATAGTCACCATGCTGTACATTATTCATCTTATAACTGAAAGTTTGTACCCTTTGACCAACATCTTCCCATTTTCCCCACCCTACACACCCAGCCCCTGGTAACCACGTCTGTAGTCTCTGGTCTATCAGCTCATCTTTTTTAGATTCCACATGTAAGTGAGATCATACAGCATCTATCTTTCTCTGTCTGACTTATTTCACTTAGCATAATGCCCTCTAGGTTCACCTATGTTGTTGCAAATGACAGGAATTTCCTTCTTTTTTAAGGCTGAATAATATTCCATTGTATGTATAGACCACATTTTATTTATTTGTTTATCCACCAGTGGACATTTAGGTTGTTTCTATATCTTGGCTGTAATGAACATTGCTGCAATTAACATGGGGATGCAGATATCTCTTTGAGATATTGGTTTCATTTCCTTTAGGTATATACTCAGCAGTGGGATTGCTGGATCAGATGGTATATGATAGGTATAGCCAGATCATTGCTCTCCTTATCAAGCTGTATATTTCTCCCTTCCAGCAGTTAATCTTCAGCCATTCTTTGGATTCCTCCTCACTACCCCCTTTTCCAAGAGATTTTCCTGGATTGACTCTAGAAGAGGTAATGAGTTTGAGCTCATTCCCTAGTCTCTCATTCCCTAGTTATGTTGCTACACTTTCAATTTTATTATTGTGCTTTTGCAACTATTAGCATCTTGGAGATGGTGGGGGGAGGTAAATTTGGGGGATTTTATTTTACACTGGGCACCAATTTTTCATGTTAATGAATACCTTTTGGTAATTATAAGGATATAGAAGAATTAATGCCAAGACAAGTCCTGATTAAGGGAACGTCAAGGGAAAGGGGGAAAGGGTATATGTTTAATTAGATTTTCTGGGTAACAAGGGTAAGAGCAAAGCTGTTTTCCACTGTATTTGCTAAAAACAATATTCCACTAAGATATCTGAGTCCACTGTCGCAACTTAGTAAATGAAGTATAATGATATACTTGAATCACTCTTTACTGATTGAAGATCTTTCAGAGCCTCCAGCCATTATTCTGAGCATTAATTCTGATTGGCCAGAACTACAAATGAAATGAAGAGAGAAAGAGTAGAACTGAATGTATTCCAACCCCTGGACATCTGAAAATTGTTTTCTTGACTAAGCTTGTTTCATTACCTGTCTCTTTCACACAAAGGCAAAATGAGACGAAAGAATTTTTTTTTTAAATCTCAGATAATTGAAAGCTCTGGGTAGATGGGTTGCCATTAATGAAGGTTTCTTGGAGACCCACACTGAAGAGAGTCTTAACAGTCCTCCATGGAATTGTGCTTTCCTGTGCTTCGTATGCACAGGATGCTCCCGATATGCAGTTGCTAACCCTGTGCTTTGAGCAATTTCTACAGAGTGAGTAAAGGTTATACAGACACTTTCACTCTCTTCCCTTGTCCCTTTTGAGACCAAGGACAAGAGTTTGTCAGACTTTTACTTAAGCTTGTTGTGTGGCCACAGTGAGAGCCCTGTCTCTCAGGGCCAGGGCTCAGTCTGTTACCAGATTACTGACCCATATGAGGATTGAAACTGTCATCCTAGCAATGGATCATAACCCACTAGATCTAACAGGAAGGAAGGAAGGAAGGAAGGAAGGAAGGAAGGAAGGAAGGGAGGGAGGGAGGGAGGGAGGGAGGGAGGGAAGGGGGAAGGAAGGAAGGAAGGAAGGAAGGAAGGAAGGAAGGAAGGAAGGAAGGAAGGAAGGAAGGAAGGAAGGAAGGGAAACAAAAGAAAATTCCCCTCAAACTAAATTACCTACTTGGTCCTCCCATCTCAGGAAAAGAGATGATCATGTATGCAGTTGCTTAGGCCAAAAGCCTGGGATTCATCCTTAATTCCTTCCTGTTCCTCATGCCCTCTTCTAATGCAATTCATCTGCAATCTATGTCATTTCATTAAAGTAAACTTTTTAAATAAAATGTATAATATGCATACAGAAAAGTATGAAAATATATATCAATTCTACTATGTAAAAAGCCTTAAAATTAATCCACCTTATCCATCCCAACTTGATCCTACCATTTCTTACCTGTATTAATATATTAGCTTCCTCACCAGTTTTCTCACCTTCCCTTTTAGCCCTTTACCGTCCATTCTCCACATAGAAGCTCGAGGGATCTTTTCAAATTGTAAATCAGATATGCATTCTACAAATTCACCTCCTATCACTCTTTCCCTCACCTGCCTTACCTGTTGCCCTCCAGCCACAGTTGTTTTTTGCTGTTTGCTTGTATGTTTTATTCTTCCAGTATTCATGTGCTTATCTCACTCAGGGCCTTTGCACATGTTGCCTCTCTACCTGTAATACCTCCCCTCTGACTGTTCTCATAGCTGGCTACTCCATATTCATCAGATCTCAGCTTAAATATGACTTCTTCTTCAGAGAGATCTTCCCTGACCATTTTGCGAAAACAAGGTCACCTCTCCCCATACTGTTTTTTATATTAAGACCCTGTATTTTATATTAATACCCACATAGAATTGATCACAATACTAGTTTTACAGTTATTTTTGAGACCACTTCTGCTAGTAGGATGTGAGCTCTGGAAACATTGAGACCATGACTTTCCTGTTCATAATTTTATCTCCAGTGCCTACCTAGCCCAGTATATGACACATAGTAGGTGTCCAAAACTACGTGGTGAGTGAATAGATGACTGAACGAAAGAATGAATAGAATTCTGAGTTGAAACTTCTCTTTTACGATATCATTACTCTGTCTTCACTGCAAGAAAAGAGAGGATGGGCAAGGATTTAGGGAAGCTGGTGTGCCTTTGAATTTGGAGACACCAAGGAGCACACCTGTAAACCAAAAAGGGAAAATCAAGTTTATTCATTGTTAATTAATGAGACTTGGGATTGAATGATAAAAATCTAATGATGTTAATTTTGGTTCTCAATGCTGGCTGCCAGTCTCTGAAGACAAGGTAAAATGGTAAGTAATAGGACACTGCAGCTTAATCCCACAATTAGGAAGCAGCTATCACCCCCAGGGACAACTCTAGTTACTGACTGATTTTCCTTACACACTGTAATTACATTCAGTACCACCTTAGGCTCCCTAAGTGTCCTGGATACCCCCATTATAGGTGGACCTTCCTTTACACAAGCCCTGTGTATTAACAACCCGTATCGGTACAAAGGATAAATTATGGAGAAATTCTTTCATGTCACAGAAGCATTCTTAACAAGAGTCCTTTGAATAGCCAGTTCTCCGACTGGATTTAAAATAGGACTTCATTTACAAAAATATGACTTAACTGTAATCCTTTAGGGACACATTGTCATTACCCCAAGCAAAGCAGCAAAGATGGCTTTTATTCCCTGGCCTCAGATTGAGCCTTCAGCCTACAACACCAACTGAACCAAGCCGCTAACTGTGGCCTCACACTTACCCCTAATTTAGGCCACAGCACAGACTGATTGTTAATCCTATCACACAGCTCAGGCACTAAGACCAGACAACCATTTAACAACTCTGGGTCTTTGAGCTGGGGGGGTGGGGGTGTGCTTGTGGGGATGGAGGAACTGCGTCCATGACTCACTGTTAACCCATCCCTGCTGCTGGAAAAAAAAATAACTCTAAATGCACATCGTACTGCTTGTGAGTCAGGAATGTCATTTTCATTTATGAAGGATGGAACATAATTTTTCTCTAACATTTCAAGTGAATAACTTTACATACATTTTCCCCCCAATTTCCATAGGAATTTGATGCCATGGAAGCAGTCAGCTCCATGTCCCCAGAGCCTGGCAGAAACTCTTATTTTTCTTACACATACTTTAAGATCAGTAGTTCTGAATTCCCCTCCTCCCTCCAATTACGTTCCTGGTGAAACCCACCCTGACTGAGGGGTTCGGGGGGAGATAGGGTGGTGTGAATTCTAATTCTATTTTATCATTTTGGACTCACATTTCCATTGAGTCTTAAAAGCTGAGTTTCAGAAGTTCAGAGAAGCTTCCGCACCATGTCCCCATTAAGAGGTGTTTGCCTCCCACTGTGAGCGGGCTTCCCTGGTGGCGCAGTGGTTGAGAGTCCGCCTGCCGATGCGGGGGACGCGAGTTCGTGCCCCGGTCCGGGAAGATCCCACGTTCCGCGGAGCGGCTGGGCCCGTGAGCCATGGCTGCTGAGCCTGCGCGTCCGGAGCCTGTGCTCCGCAATGGGAGAGGCCACAGCAGTGAGAGGCCCGCGTACCACACACACAAAAAAAAGAGGTGTTTGCCTCCCACTGTGAGAATCCCAAAGGTAGATTCATCACAGGTTATGTCAAGAAAAAGAGTGGAAAACAGCAAAGGAGACACCCTCTCTGTTAACTCTCCAAGGCATAGCTTCTGATTTCACTATAACTATTAGGTAAATACACCTAGTAGAACAAAACAGAAAATTTATTCCAGAAGAGAAAAGACAGGGTCTTTGAGTTTTATAATATATGGCATATCTGGTACTGTTGCCCCCCTCCAGTAGCATGGCTCTTTTTCTAACTGGCTATATTTCTCTCCTTTCCTCAGGTATAATGCGTGAATGTCACAGCTATGGGTAATCTGACCATTCTCAATGAATTTCTCCTCCTGGGATTTGGGAGTCTCCATGGGTTACAGTTTTTTCTTTGGGGGATATTTCTGGGAATCTATGTAGTGACCTTGCTGGGGAAGGTCCTTATCCTTATAGTCATTTCCCTTGATTGCAGCATCCAAACCCCCATGTACTTCTTTCTGTCCAATTTCTCCTTTAAGATCTGGTACACTACCTCCATTGCCCCTAAGACGCTGCAGACCCTTCTCTTAGGTCCCCAGGTGATTTCCTTTGTAGGATGTGTGGTCCAGTTTTACTTCTTCGGTTCCATGGCAGTAGTTGAGCACTTTCTTCTGGCAGCCATGTCTTATGACCACTAATTTGCTATCTGCAGCCTCCTCCAGTATCCATCCCTCATGAACCTCTACACATGTATCCTGCTTGCAGGTGGGTCTTGGCTGGGTGAGTTCCTAACCCCTGTGGTCACTGTTACCATGACTTTCCAGCTGCCCTTCTGTCCAGCCTATAAGTCTGACCATTTATTCTGTGACCTGACCCCTGTGCTGTAGCTGGTCTGTTCTGATACTGAGACAGTGGAGGAAATCACTTTCCTACTGGCCTCCTTTGTCACTATGGTGCCCTCCCTACTCACTGTAGCCTCCTATATCCACATTGTTGCTGCTGTCTTCAGGATTCCATCAGCTGCAGGAAAGCAATGGGCCTTCTCCACCTGCTCTTCCCACGTCATATTGGTCACTCTGTACTATGGAACACTGGAAACAGTGTATGCCATTCCCACAGCAACCCAGGCTGTTGCCCTGAACAAGATCTTCTCCCTGTTCTATACTGTGGTCACTCCCATGGTCAACCCCACCGTGTATAGCTTGAGAAACAAGGATGTTAAAAAGGCAGTGAGGAGGCTTATGAGTCAGTGGGTATATGCTAAAAGGACCTAATGGCCCTCACCATCCACAGGGAGTCTCTTTTCTCAGAGCAGCCTGGGCTTCTGTGAAGGAAGCCAGGCACTAGGCTTTGTACTTGGGGGCTCAGACCACTGCTGCTCCCTCCTTCCAGAGAAATAGCCAACAGAGCAGGGACCACCCCTGAGGTCCTATAGCCTAAAGCCCTTGGGAATACCAGGTTAATCCTTGCATGGTAAAATTAAGTTTGCCAGACGAGTGACTCCCTCAGGCTATTCTACCAAGCCTTTTAGGGGAACATTCTAAAGACCCAAATTTGTTTGACACAAAAGTCTATCTCTCTGTCTTTGTCTCTTTCTCTGTCTCTCTCTTTCTGTATGTGTGGTATAGAAATACCTGTTGGTGTTAAGGTTTTTGGTTTCATTATGTGCACGTGCCCAGTGTGCCCATGTGTACACACACACACACACCCCTACATACACACGCAGTCACCATACCCTTCCCATACAAACTTAGGTGCCCTTCACTGTGCCTCTCCTCAGGGTTCATGCACATTCACCTCACCTTCTGTGGTTTCTTAGATCATCTGCCTCTCCACTGATCAGAACAATCTCTAAAATCCTAGAGAAGCTATTGACTGTTCTACTCACTTGAAAAGGTAGTTAATCAAGACCCTTGAAGACTGGAATAACATCATCCTTATTACTCTTAATGTCCCCTAGCATGGTGCTCTGCACAGATGCAAAATAATTATTTGTTGACTGAATGATTCAATGACTTACCAAAGCAATGGAGGTTTGGTGGATGAAGAGAGTAAAATAAGTCACTTTCTTTCTGCCTACACTGGCCTCTCCTCCTATTTCCTCCTCGTGGTCATAGACACCCCCATCTCCCTCCACAGGCAGCTCTCACTGAGCACCACAGCCTTGCTCCTTGCCATGTCCCCTCATCCACCCTCCCCACAGTGGCAGATGTATCTTCCTAAAACCCCAAACTGACCCTATTATTTCCCTGTTTATCACTCTCCATGATTCTCCAGTGCCACTGGGATGGAATCAGAGATCCTCAGCCTGACTTGTGGCCACCTCTTGACCTCA
Source organism: Globicephala melas (assembly GCF_963455315.2). Classification (NCBI taxonomy): domain Eukaryota; kingdom Metazoa; phylum Chordata; class Mammalia; order Artiodactyla; family Delphinidae; genus Globicephala; species Globicephala melas. The sequence goes on along the minus strand of NC_083335.1, from coordinate 12,212,163 downwards.
CCCCTCACCAATCTCCTTCTCCCCCTTTGTGCTCTAGCCACACCAAACTTCTCAAATAGAGTTGGAAACTCCTTAAAGGGAAGATCATATGCTCACCATGTCTCTTCAACAGTATCTAGATCCAGAGTGGGACAAAAAGTAGTTGCTCAAATAAGACGTCTTCAATCGAACTGTAATGGGACTCTCACCTTCCTTTCCTCTTTGTTTCCATTTATTGGCTTCTGGCCTATGAAGCAGCTTTGACTTGAGGAAAAGGTAATCTGGACTGACTGTCAGTGATGTGTGTGTGTGTGTGTGTGTGTGTGTGTGTGTGTGTGTGTGTTACCTCATTTCACCTGCCTACCCTCCAGGTGGGCACCATCAGGAGCACAGATAGACTCCCTCCCCCCAAAAAACCTCCTCCTACAATATGAGTCAAAGAATGCCAAGCAGTTTGGGAAACACTTTCCCAGCTGGTTCTTCCTACTCCCTTCCTGATCACCCACAGAGTTCCCTCTTGTATAGGGTCTAATTGTCTCTAATCTAGCTTTAACTTCTTATAATTACCCTCAATTAGGAAATAGAGCCTGCAGAACACACTCCTTGTGGTTAAGACATGAATCCAGTGCAGAAGTGTAATTACTTTTCAGCCTCTCAGGGGTTCTGCCTAGCCTTCTGTGCAGATGCACAGAGTGGAAATGCTTCATCTGCTCTAGGCATACATGTTTTTCTTTTTTTCTTGAACCCAGGTTTTTGATATAGGTTGAGGGTTTCGTTTAGTGCACTGGCCATTGGGAATTTGTTTTTAATTTACTGGTTATAGGTCAACTGAGCTTAGAAACCTTCAACTACTTCCCATTGCCCTTAATAAAGTCCAAATGCCCCATGGAAGTAATCAACATTATCTGTCAACACCCAAGGACTCCTGTAGCCCATCTAGAGCCTGGTCATGGCCAAAAAACGATATACCACTTGTCTCAATCTCCAGTCTCATCTTTTGTTGCTTGTTTGCTCTCTGAACTCCTTTCCTTCCTGGATGTCTTTAAGTTCTTCAAACCTGTTTGCCTCCTCATAACTTTCACACATGCTGTTCTTTCTCCCCTTCCTTACTCCACTTTTCACCTGGCTCATTCTTTGGGTTCCACCCAGTCTCTTTATCATATGCTCTTAGAGCACCCTAGCTTTTTCACTTTTTCATTATAAATTTCTCACAACTGCATTTGAATATTCTGCATGATATAATATAGATACAGATATATATCCTCTACCTGGATTATAAACTTCACAAAGGCAGGATCTGTGTCTGTTTTGTTTGAACACTACATCCCTAGTACCCACAGAGCTTAACAAGGAATAATTGTTCAATAGATACTTGCTAATAAAAGAATACAAAAGAGCCATCTAAAGTTACTTCATTTATTTGATAAAGCATTATGTTGCTTTCACTCAAGATACAGTTATTTAATCTTTTTGTGGCCCAGTTAGTTTCACTCTGTTCCCAAGACCACAGTGTACCTCCCTATTCCCTGCCAATCATCACACAAATGTGTATAATTCCGCTGAGGGAACTGGAGGAGGGTGTATGGCTCAGGACAGCTCATCCCTACTGGTGAGAAATATGTCAAAGTGCATGTCCTGCTCACAGTGGTAGTACAGCTTCCCTACTGAACACAAAAGGCAACATTTTTTTTGATTATGGTGCTTTGGTTGATACACTGCTTCCACAGTGTGAATAGCCTTTCTCTATTCAGTGAAACATTATGTTAATGATTGGACAGAGTAATTAATAGCAGATCAGATTACATTTTCATGTCTCTGTACAAGCCAAAGAGTAATTATCCTCATTAACCTGATCGGTACAAACTGTCATACTAGATTAGAAGAGGTCCAGCTTCAGTTTATACCTTAATCCTCACTGTTTTGGCCAGATGGCTTGCTGGTACCTCAGTGGCTGCTCAGGAAAGAGGGAGAAGAAATCTGGAATGGGCAAGTCAGGGGCAAGAAAAAACAACATGAGCTTCAGTCTTGCCCTAAAGGAAGCTTGCCTACAGCACCTACCTCAACACTAGGAACCCATCCACATTAGCTTTTCTATACAAGGGGGTTAGGCTAGGATGTGGGGAAGGCTGCATGACTCTCACGGCAATGACACTAATTGTGAAAGGTTATAATTGTGCTCCAGAGCATTATATTTGGAAGTAGAACACAAGAGAAAGGACCTAGAGATGGATTTAAGTACCTTAAGAGTAGAGGACTGCCAAGAGATAGACAAGTATCAAGAACCCAGGCAAACGAACTGGGGTTCAGAGTGGGATTGAAAGCTTAAGAATAGAGGCAAACAATATTTAGGGCATTCCACTGTTTCTAAACTTTAACCCATTATCTGTTTCTTCAGTTTCTCAAGCTCTATAGATTCTTCAAGTTTAACTTCTATGTCCATCTTCATCTGTAGTGCAAGATCATTCGCAGCATAAATATGAATGAAGACACAAGCGAAATGTGGGGACATGGTGTCTGGTATCACTACTCTTCTAGCTGCTCAAGATTAGGGTTTAATAAAGCTGATATAAAACAGTGTTTCACAGTACTAGTAACGTAATAGGAGGGATTATGTGAAAAACACATCAGAATTTTTATATCCAAATGAGAGTTATCCCCTTCACAATAAAAATTAATTTAAAAAAAGAAGAAAAATAAGTTGAATTCTTTTTTGTTTTGTTTTGTTTTTATTAATTTTTATTGGAGTATAGCTGCTTTACTATGTTGTGTTAGTTTCTGCTGTACAGAAAAGTGAATCAGCTATACATATACATATATCCCCTCTTTTTTGGATTTCCTTCCCACTTAGGTCACCACAGAGCATTGAGTAGAGCTCCCTGTGCTACACAGTAGGTTCTCATTAGTTATCTATTTTATACATAGTATCAATAGTGTATATATGTCAATCCCAGTCTCCCAATTCATCACTCCCCCCTTCCCCCATGGTATCCATATGTTTTTTCTCTAGTCTGGGTCTCTATTTCTGCTTTGCAAATCATTTATACCATTTTTCTATATTCCACATATATGTGCTAATATACGATATTTGTTTTCCTCTTTCTGACTTACTTCAATCTGTGTGACAGTCTCTAGGTCCATTAACGTCTCTGCAAATGACCCAATTTCATTCCTTTTTATGGCTGAGTAATATTCCATTGTACATATTACCACATCTTCTTTATCCATTCCTCTGTTGATGGGCATTTAGGTTGCTTCCATGACCTGGCTATTGTAAATAGTGCTGCATGGAACATTGGGGTGCATGTGTCTTTTTGAATTATGGTTTTCTCTGAGTATATGCCCAGGAGTGGGATTGCTGTGTCATATGGTAATTCTATTTTTAGTTTTTTAAGGAACCTCCATACTGTTCTCCATAGTGGCTGTATCAATTTACATTCCCACCAATGGTGCAAGAGGGTTCCCTTTTCTCCACACCCTCTCCAGCATTTATTGTTTGTAGATTTTTTGATGATGGTCATTCTGACCGGTGTGAGGTGATACCTCATTGTAGTTTTGATTTGCATTTTTCTAATAATTAGTGATGTTGAACATTTTTTCATGGGTTTGTTGGCCATCTGTATGTCTTCTTTGGAGAAATGTCTATTTAGGTCTTCTGCCAATTTTTGGATTGGGTTGGGTTTTTTTTTTGATATTGAGCTGCATGAGCTCTTTGTATATTTTGGAAATTAATCTCCTGTCAGTTGCTTCATTTGCAAATATTTTCTCCCATTCTGAGGGTTGTCTTTTTATCTTGTTTATGGTTTCCTTTGCTGTGCAAAAGATTTTAAGTTGAATTAGGTCCCATTTGTTTATTTTTATTTTTATTTTCATTACTCTAAGAGGTGGGTCAAAGAAGATCTTGTTGAAATTTATGTCAAAGAGTGTTCTGCCTAGGTTTTCCTCTAAGAGTTTTATAGTGTCTGGCCTTACATTTAGGTCTTTAATCCATTTTGAGGGTTTTTTGTGTATGGTGTTAGGGAGTGTTCTAATTTCATTCTTTTACATGTAGCTGTCCAGTTTTCTCAGCACCACTTATTGAAGAGGCTGTCTTTTCTCCATTGTATATTCTGGCTTCCTTTGTCACAGATTAGGTGACCATAGGTGCGTGAGTATATCTCTGGGCTTTCTATCCTGTTCCATTGATCTTTATTTCTGTTTTTGTGCAAGTACCATACTGTCTTCATTACTGTAGATTTGTAATATAGTCTGAAGTCAGGGAGCCTAATTCCTCCAGCTCCATTTGTCTTTCTCAAGATTATTTTGGCTATTCAGGGTCTTTTGTGTTTCCCTACCAATTGTAAAAATTTTGCTCTAATTCTGTGAAAAATGCCACTGGTAATTTGATATAGATTGAACTGAATCTGTAGATTGCTTTGGGTAGTATAGTCATTTTCACAATATTGATTCTTTTAATCCATGAATATGGTATATCTCTCCATCTGTTTGTGTCATCTTTGATTTCTTTCAAGAGTGTCTTATAGTTTTCTGCATACAGGTCTTTTGCCTCCTTAGGTAGGTTTACCCTTAGGTATGTTATTTTTTTTGTTGCAGTGATAAATGGGATTGTTTTCTTAATTTCTCTTTCTGATCTTTCATTTTTAGTGTATAGGAATGTGAGAGATTTCTGTGTATTAAGTTTGTATCCTGCAACTTTACTAAATTCATTGATTAGCTCTTGTAGTTTTCTGGTGGCATCTTTAGGGTTTTCTTTGTATAGTATCATGTCATCTGCAAACAGTGACAGTTTTACTTCTTTTCCAATTTGTATTCCTTTTATTTCTTTTTCTTCTATGACTGCCATGGCTAGGACTTCCAAAATTATGTTGAATAATAGTAGCGAGAGTGCACACCTTTGTCTTGTTCCTGATCTTACAGGAAATGCTTTCAGTTTTTCACCATTGAGAGTGATGTTGGCTGTGGGTTTGTCATATATGGCCTTTATTATGATGAGCACAGGTTCCTCCTATGCTCACTTTCTAGAGAGTTTTTATCGTAAATGAGTCTTGAAAAAACTATAGCAAAGATCAAGGAAACTAAAAGCTGGTTCTTTGAGAAGATAAACAAATTTGATAAAACTTTAGCCACACTCATCAAGAAAAATAGGGAGAGCACTCAGATCAATAAAATTAGAAATAAAAAAGGAGAAGTTACAACTGACACTGCAGAAATATGAAGGATCATAAGAGACTACCACAAGCAACTCTATGCCAATAAAATGGACAACCTGGAAAAAATGGACAAATTCTTAGAAAAGTACAACCTTCCAAGACTGAACCAGGAAGAAATTGAAAATATGAACAGACCAATCACAAGTAATGGAATTGAAAATGTGATTAAAAGTCTTCCAACAAACAGAAGTCCAGGACCAGATGGCTTCACAGACAAATTCTATCAAACGTTTAGAGAAGAGCTAACTCCTATCTTAACCAAACTCTTCCAAAAAATTGCAGAGGGAGGAACACTTCCAAACTCATTCTACGAGGCCACCATCACCGTGATACAAAAACCAGACAAAGATATCACACACAAAAAAGAAAATTACAGGCCAATATCACTGATGAACATAGATGCAAAAATCCTCAACAAAATTCTAGTAAATTGAATCCAACAACACGTGAAAAGGATCATACACCATGGTCAAGTGGGATTTATCCCAGGGATGCAAGGATTCTTCAATATATGCAAATTAATCAATGTGACACACCATATTAACAAATTGAAGAATAAAAATACCATATGATCATCTCAATAGATAAGTTGAATTCTTTAACTATTATTCTTAAAGTTATGAGCCATTAAATGTTGTCCAGTCTCATGGGTCCAATCAGAGATGGCCAGGACTTAAAGATCAGATAGGCCATCAGGGATTACATTAGCTCTAAAAAGGGCCTAAGTATTATGAAACAAATTTAAGGAGGTGACCAAAATATCAGGGAGACATGGAAGTGGCAATAGTAGAGGTCAACACAAGAAATAGGCAGAAGGAATACAGGAGTCCCAAGAGCAGATAGAAGTGTAGTATTAAAGTAAGAATTAGAAAGGCCTGAAGAGAGGCAAATCAGTACCCTACTCTTAGGGGAAATGTATTATCAATTGCGGAACCAAATAAGAGATTTGGATTCTAGAGGAAGTTATAGGAAATTAAGCAAGACCCCAATAAATTTATGGGGTGAAAAAGTCAGAGTAAGACTGAATTTCTAATATTTCCTCTGTGCAAAACTAAAATTGTTCCAAGAGCTTAGGACAGAGCTAAACTCACAGGGATTTTCAAATGCTCTTAGGCACAACCAAAATTGTAAAACTTGTCAACCACAGCACTGTTGTAGTGAAGAAGCCAGTCACATAATTCTAGTAGTACTTTAGAATGACTATCCTATTAGCCTGACTGCCTGCCTTTGAGAACTGAATTCTACATGGACAATATAATCATTGTTAGCAGAATAGCATCATCATTGGCAGAATACTTATCCTCATGTTTAGTTGGATCCTGTACCCTTTTGGGGTCTCTGGCATGCTGAATTTGCCTCTGAGGTTTCTAGCACTTTTACTCCTTGGATATACTAGAAAAGCCATCCTCCACCCTGGTTACTATTCTGCTTGAGAACACCTTGCTTTGTCCAACTTCCCTTGAAAGTTCAAAACAAATGTCAAGTCCTTCCTGTTTTCATTCATCACTCAAAATGCACTGATATCTTTTCAAAAACTTCCTTGTGTTTAGTGTTTCTTCCAGAACAAGTTAGCTTCTTCATCCAAATTGGATTCCTAGCCATCATTCTTATAATTGCAAGGCACTAAGACATTTAACAAAGCAAATCTTTGACCTTTTCAATATTTCCATTGGGGTCATTTCGATGACTAGATGATCAATTCGTACATCAGCATGGACATCTTTCCTGAACCAATTCTTGCTCTTGATTCTATTCATCCCCTCACGAGTATCTCTTAACACATAAAGTATCTTACTTGCAAATTCATTTCACACAGTATCAATATTGATCCTTTGCTCTACACAATAGCCACTCATTTTTTTCAGTGACATGAAAATAGCACGCATTTCACCACCAGTGCTAGCTAGTGCAAGACTGATTGGCTGATGTTGACAATTTTGTTCCTGAGAGTTAAAACATCGTTCCCGTTTGGCCTTGGTCACAGTTTCAAACATTGAGTAACAACTTCCATTTGGATTGTATAGAGGTAGACTCAAGGATGATTATTTTAGAAATTAGGACACTTATGTTGTCCTTTCTCTTTCATATATTTTGTAATCATCATCCCAGCCAGAACTAGCTGAAGGTCATTGCTCCATGGACTTGAAGGTAGGTAAGTAAGGCTTACTAGGGTCCCTGAGTCTCAGCTTAGTTACTGACATGTACCTGTTACAGCACCCTAGAATATTTGTCTTATCCTATCTCTTGAGGAACTACAGTATATGGTAGTGGTTAAGATAGCAGGCCGTGGAGTTAGAACTGGGTTTGAAACCTAATTTGACCATTCTCTACCTTGGTTAAGTGAATCCCTTTCAACTAATTGCAGTTTCCTCATTTATACAATGAAAATAATGTCTACCTGCAAAGTTCACAAGGCTTAAATGAAATAATATATGTAAAATACTTAGCTTGATACCTAGCACATATTGATCTCTCTACTATTAATTGGTGGGAAGACCAGTCTGACTTAGTGAAAAGTCAGAATATCTTTCAAGGCTATAAAGCAATGCCTCCACTAATATTGACTCTTCTTTCAGAAACTTGCTTCACCGAGTAATGTCAGAAACATATTCCATTCCAGCCATGCTCCAAGGGGAGGCTGTGACTCTCTCAGGCTTGTGGGATATATTTCTGTTTCCTTGGGACATGACCCCACACCAGTCATTCTTGAGCTAAAGACACTGCAGACCTTTAACTTCCCCACTAAAATGGTCTTGGCTCTCTCTTTTCTTCATCTGCCACTACCACTAGTTAAGGACTGAGAGCTTCCATTAATTCTCTATGTCTCTGTATACCAGGCTGACTTTATTCAAATGAACTTCCTTCTCAATGGATTGATTAACTGAGGTCTTGTTGTTTGTTATTGTTACTTCCAAATATACACAGTGAATTGTATTACCAAATAGATGGCTTAATGGTATCCATATTAATAAATAGATAAATATAGTCAGGTTTCATGTGAAAATGAAACTTGCATTACCCATGTGGTTCTGTTTAAGGTATTAATTTGCCACCAACCCTCTCCCTTCTTTTTGTAGCTGGTGAAATAGTAAACTCCAAACCTAGTTTATAAATAAGACAGTCCCATATTATGAATTAGTGACATCCAAATTAATGAGGTTTACTTTATCTATATTAACCCTAACTACAATGATATATCATTTACCTGTTCCCTTCCTAGAAAACATAATTGTCTAGTACTCTCAGAGCTAAAGTCTAAAAACTAATCTTTAAAAACTTTAGAACAGCCAAAAGAGATAATATAAAATCTATACATCAAAAGTCATGCAGAAAAAAAAAAAAGTCATGCAGAGTACTTAAAGAAAAACTCCTAAAGCTTTCAGTCTTACTTTATACACACTTGTAACTCAGCATGGTTTCTGAGCCTAGGATAGAACAGAAGATGTCAAAGGGCTACTGGAGGCATAAACAATTTAATCAGCAAGCAAAAACTTTAGAAAGAAGACAGGATTCTTCTTAAAAAATAGACAGCCTGGGGCCATTTATTGGATGATTAAACAGTCTGACACACTAAGGACACACCTTATATCCTAGCCCAACTCAATGATTAGTGTCCATAAAATGACCTGGAATCAACCTGAAAAGGGCAAATTGTGTCAGGTTCACTTGGCATGAAAAAACAGGGATGGGCAAAATAGGTGAAGGGGATTAAGAGATACAAACTTCAGCTTGTCTTGGGGATGTAATGTACATGTAGGGAAGAGTCAGTAATATTATAACAACTTAGTATGGTGATGGATGGTAACTGGTCTCATTGAGGTGATCATTTCATAATGTATAAAAATATCAAATCACTATGCTGTACAGCTGAAACTAATATAATATTATATGTTAATTGTAAATCAATTTTAAAAATATAGAGACATCCATTTGAAACAATTATAATGAAAAGGACATGGCCACTGCAAGTACACTTCTATTATGTGAAACATGCACTTGCAAACATTTCCTTGCCAACCAATGCCAAATAGATCAGGTGTTAAGGTTATCTGCCAACCAAGGCATGTCACGCTAGGTTCTGCCAGCCTGGCTTCAATGAACAGATAAGGGTTTGTAATAAGCCCATTATTTATATGTAAATAAAGCAGATGCTGGTGAAATGTTCATGAAACCTTTTCTCTCCCCTCCCTAAGGTGTCGCACATGTGAATATTACCAGAGTAGGTGGTGTCCCAGTTATTTACAACTTTGAGTTAATGAGGTGGCTGTTTTGCTGCATCTGTGTGTGGTGGTGGTCGGGGGTGGGGGGGTATTCTCCAGGGATAAGTCCTGGAGCTCCAGAGAGTTTATTAGACAAAAAGGATACTTGGGGCTGGCCATTTTGCCATACCACCTTCCAGAAGAAATATGTTCCAGCGAGAAAGGAAGATATTGGTAAGGAAAAGTTATTTTTCCAGGTTTCTAATGAAATCAGGGAATTTCCTCTCACCTTGTTACCAATAATAAACATGCTTGCTGGGGGGAGAGAAGTGCAAAATAATGGCCTCCCAAGGAGCTGTTATGCACTTGCTTCTAATAACTCCCCGTGAGCCCATCTCCCAGTGAAGTTCTTTGTAGTTAAAATGCCTTCTTTAACTGAGTCATGTGCGAACAATTAAAACCACCAACTCTGCAGTGAATGCTGTACTAACTCCTTAATCCTAAAAATTAGTGTGCAAAGGAAGGAAGGGAAATGACGAAAGAAGCAGGCTATGTGCTATACGAAACGGAGCCACTTACAAACCTAGCTACAGGGAGTGCATATGTTGCTTATAAGTAAATGCACTGTGTGTGTATCTACACAGTATGATTTATGTTCATCTTGTATGGAGACACATATGAAAGATAGTGTGTGTGTATATATTCATACCCATATATATCTGTGCACATGTATGGATGGTGAGTGTCTATGTAAACAGAATGTTTACACTGGGGCCGTTTAGTGGAGGGATAAAGAGTTCCACACACTTTAACAGAGCTCCTAACAACACCCTATGTTTTAGCCCAGCCCCCAATAATGAGTACCCATAAAGATGGTTTGGGATCATCCAGAAAATGTTGTATCAGGTTCATTTTGGTATAATAAGACAGAAAGCTATCTGTCTGAGAGAAAATAAAAAGACTTTGTTATTTCAAGTTATGCTTCTATTATTTGGGACCTGCATGTATAAAGAGCTTCCTTCCCAGCCAGTTGCAGACAGATCAGGTGTTACAGTATATGCCAACCAAAGCAGGTCACACTAGGTTCTGTCACTGTGGGTATGGGTCTGTGTGTCAACATTTTGTGTCTGTGGTGTGTGCATGTGTGTTTGTGTGCACTTGCTCAAGTTGGGGTGTGTTTATGCATGTAGAAATGGGCAGATGTGAGGGGATGTACACTTTTTAAATGAATTCAATCTGATGCGAACACTTGGTTTCTGCTCAGAATCTTGCCTTGACTATCATTGTTCCTAGTTTCCCTTTCTGGTACCCTATTTTGCCTTTTTCAATGGAGGTCCCATGGATCAAATTTGGCTCAGTTAGAGATTGCTCGGATTATCTGACCCTGCCCAGTAACCCCATTGCCCCATCCTGTAGCCTCAACTGCATCCTCTTGCCAAAGCTACACCTGTTCTTTGGTCCATTCTGGCCAGAGCTACTTCCTTGAAACTGACCTAATGACCCAGCTTAGGCTAAGTTAAGCACTAGTCCTGGCAGAACTAGGGGCAGAGTAAGGTGACAAGGTTGGACTGTAGGGCTCTGCATGGTGTGAACCAGGTTCCCTTGGGGACAGTAGGAACCTGGATGCATGAGAGGCTGTCTGATGTGGGGAGTACTGATTTGGGGTGGGGGAAGCACACCAGAAGCTCTCAGGATCCTTGATCCAAAGAGAAAACCAAGTGGAGAAGTGAAATGAGAACCAAGTGTGGAGGGTTGATGGAGGGTCATCAGTGAGAGGAAGGAAGAGGAGAGAAGAGTAAAAGAAAATATGGAGTGTCCTGGAATACCATTCCAAAGAGAGCCAAGAAGTCCCAATGCTGTCTCTAGGAACACAACAGACAACCATTTATTGAGAGATTACTATATGTCAAGCACTTGCCAGGCACTGGGTAAATAAGACATAGTCCCTTCCTTCAAGGAGCTTGCTGCATATTTGAGGAGATCAAGAAGCAAGTTGTTTTCCCTATTTCTGTGTGAGAAGTTCCACAATAGATGTAAGAAAAGACTTCCTGGAAAAATGGAGTTAGGCAGGTGAATAGTGGGGAGGGGAATGAACATTTAAAGGCCACGTTTTGACTTCAGGATAAAGTCCAAATTCCTTGGCTTGGAATAGAAGGCCCTTCATGAATTGGCCCCAGCTTCTCAGTTCTCAGTTGTCACCACCATTGCCCACACACTCTAGATCCAGTCACGCTGGATTTCTTGCAGTAGTTTGGACATGCACACTCTCTTTCACTTCCAAACCATTGCAGATGATGATCACTTTACATGGAATGGCTTCCCCAGGCCCCACCCACGCAATCTACTTATTTGATTCAACTCAGATAACACCTCCGCTGGGAAGTCTTCCCTTAACCTAGCCAACCTCCTGCCTCAGATTGGTTTGGGTGCCTGTATTAGTTTGCTAGGGATGCCATAACAAAGTACCATAAATTGAGTGTACTAAACAACAGAAATTTTTTCTCACAGTTCTGGAAGCCAGAAATTCAAGATCAAGGCAGCATTGATTCCTTCTGAGGGCAGTGAGGAAGAATCTGTCCCATGTCTCTCTCCTAGCTTCTGGTTGTTTGCTGGCAATCTTTGGTGCTTCTTGGCTTATGGACATATCATTCCCATCTCTGCCTTCATCTTCATGTGGTGTTCTCCCTGTGTGTGTGTCTTTCTGTCTAACTTTCCCCTTTTTATAAGACCACCAGTCATATTGAATTAGGGCCCACCTGAACGACCTCATTTTAACTTGATTACCTCTGTAAAGACCCTATCTCCAAATAAGGTCACATTCTGAGATACTGGGCATTAGGATTCCAACATATCTTTCTTTGGGGGACAAAATTCAACCCATAACAATGACTCTCCCTCCCCAGCACTGACATAAGACCCTACACTTATCATAGCATTAATCAACCCAATTATAATTTTCTGTTTACTTACTTGTCTCTCACCAAACTGTGAGCTGCATGAGAGCAGGGAGCATGCTTTATTCATTGTTGTAACCCTAGTATTTCAATACTTAAAACAAAACCAAGCACATAGTAAGTATTCAGTACATATTTGTCACAGTATAAGTGTCACTCCTTTGATCAGAGGCCAATCCCTTCACATATGCACTGGACCTTGGACCTTCCAGCCTTTTCAGGGACCATAAAATACTATATCCCTCTGGTCTCCTGCATCTTCAACTTCTCCCTTTCTAATAAATTCTTCTTCCTAGTAGTATTAAAATATTTTCTATTACTTCACATTGTAAAAACAAACATCTTCCTTTAAGGTCCTCGTTCCAGTTCTCACCAAATCAATTTCCTTTCAGAACCAGGCTTCTCCAAAGCATTATCTACACATGGTGTCTTCTTTCCGTCACCTTTTATTTATTTCTTTCTCTCACTCCAGTATGACTTCTGCACTCATCACTCTACCAAAAGTTCTTTTAGTGAGGTCATCAATGTCCTCCATGTTATCAGATACAATGGACTCTTCTCTGTCCTCATATTACACCTCCTCTCAGCAGCCTTCAGTATAGTTTACCAGGCTTTCTTCCTTAAAACACTCTCTTCTCTCTACCTGAATGAGCCTACACACTTATGGTTTTCCTGCTACCTCTCTATCCCTTCCTCATCCTTATTCTTCCTCTGTGTGACCTCTAAATGATGGAATTCACAGGGCCCCATTCTGGGCTCTCTCCTCTTCTCTCTCTAAACTGTTTCTCTACATGATTTCCCCCATTTTCATGATTTTAAATGCCATCTACATGCTGATGGCTTCTAAATTCTTATTTCTAGCCCAGATATCTCTTCGGAGTTCCAAACCAGTATATTTAACTACCAACTTAACATCCACTGCTATATCAGTATACTCTTATACAAGATTAATCTCATCATTTCTCTTCTCCCCCAAACCTTGTCCTATTCCAGGGTTCTTTCATCTCAGCTAGTGGCACAAGCACATATTCAATTCAAAACCAGTAACCTAAAAGTTATTTTTGATTCCTCCCTCTATAACCCATTACCAAACTCTATAATTCCTACCTCTGACTATATTGAGTGCAATTCATTTCTCCCCATCTCTGCCACTACTCTTCTAGCCCTTACCACCATTGTCTCTCACTGGTAACAATGTAACAGTGTACTAATTGGTTTCCTAATGTCTGTTAGCTCTCCAGTCCCATTAAAAGTCATTTTCCACATAGCAGCCAGATGATCTTAAAACATAAAATGGATCCTGTCACTCTGCTAAAAATCATCCAAAGAGTTCTAATCTCACAGTGAAATGCAGTGAGGCATGGTATTATCTGGTTTCTGCCTACTTTTCTAGACCCTTCTGTGATGTTCTCCCCTTTGATCACTACATCGTAACCACATTAGCACTTTCTCTGTTCCCCAAACATTCTAAGGTCTTTACTACTGCAGGACCCTGCTGTTATCTAGTCCCTCTGTTGAAATACTGCCCTACCTTATCAGAGAAGTCTTCTCTGATATTTCCAACCCAATCCAAATTATGTACCTGTTGTGGTCTGAAAGTGGGTTGGAAAAGAATTTCCAGACACAAGGCAGAATGTAAAGAAGATGGAATTTATTAAATGGAATGGTCACTGCCAGAACAGCGGGCTGACTTCCTAGTAGTCTGAGAGAGCGGACCCCGAACATGTGCTATTAGTCAGTTTTTATAGCCAGAGAACAAAAGAATGGTTTTCTGATTGGTCGAAGCACATATAACATCCTTCTGTAGGGTGGGAGTGGGACAGAGCAGATGCCTTTCCTTATTTGGGACAAGAGAGAAACATGTCCCAACGCCCAGGTGGGCTCAGGAATTTCGTAACCATCGCAACATGGCGGGGAGGACAACAAGAGTCTGATAGGGTGTGTATTGCTGAAACTTTTTCAGGCACGATTGTCCTTTGTCCTTGAAGCACTATTGTCCTTGGAGCACCACAGTACCCTTGTTATATGCCATCCTAGCAGCCTGTGCTTTTCCTTTATAACATTTATCACAGTATTAAATTATGGAGGATCATCAATATATAGGTAGTACTTGAAGTCAAGGAAATAATAGTAATGTAGTAAGGGAGGAAGACATATAACCATTCAGCTATTCACTCAACAAGTAGTCATTGACTATCTCCTATGCCAAGCACTAAAAATTCAGTGGTAAAACACCAGATAATGTGATTACTGCTCAAACCTAGGTCCACAATGAATCCCACAGAGATACAGGAGAGTATCACTTTACTCAATGTGTTGGATGGGAGAAAACAATCAGGTAAGATTTCCTGGTAAAGATGATGATGAATCCAAGTGTTAAAATATGATGGGGCATTAACCATGTGAAAAACAAATATAGGCAGGAATTTTCAGGCAAAGGACATGAGTAAGGATGCACATGTATGATATGGTAAATTGTGAGATGGAGCTTGGTGGGAGATGAGGTTGCGAAAGGAAGCAGGAGTAGGGTCATGGAAGACTTTGAATCCCACGCTGAGGAGCTTGGATTTGATCATGTGAAGACAAGTATCAAATGTTGACTGTGTGAAGTGTTCTATGCTGGGTACTTGGGGGTACAGCTAGAAATGACTTTCTATCTCTGTCCTGGGAGGGTTTACAATCTCACTGGAAAGATAGGGCATGCACACAAAATGTGAAGAGCAGTGCATGCTTACTTGTCAAATAAAGGGGAATAGAGTACTTCTGAGGGGAATAAATTACATGAGGAAGACAGCAGGGAGAATTCTGAGAGAACATAGTACTTGAGTTGGGTCTTAAAGGAAAAAAGGGGGTGTATTTAGCTAAGCAAGGGACATTCTGAGCTTTTGTGTTTGTTCATATGTTCTACTAAAAGCTTTGTTAGGTCTTTTACATTATGTTGTTTCATATTAATTGTAAAATTATTCTTAAAATTAAGGTAAATAACAATATTGGGATTTTACGTGCAGAGGTTCTCTTTATAGACAGTGCTTTCAAGAACTACATAGTCTACAAACAGTGTAAAAATATATAATCTGAGCAATTTGAATACCAAGGCCACCAGACTGTAATATCTTTGAGGTCAGATGCTGTATCTACATTGTTCACTATTCTATTCCTAGTACCTAGCACGATGCCTGGATAATATTAGTTTCAATGCATATTTTTGATTGTCTCCCTTAGCAGAGTCTTTTTGCTTCCCTTCTCTCTTGAAATGTAGCTTGAATATATCCGTTGATAATGTTAGATAGCTGGTAGCAGATACAAAAATAAAACAAAAGCACAAGTGAGGCCATCAAGGCTAACTCAGGTACATAGCAGAAGGAGGATCTGGGAGGGGAGCATAAAGAAAGAAATGAAAACACAGTGAGGAGCTATGAATGCTAGAGAAAATTCAACTCAGAAAAGAGTGCCTTGAGGCAATCTACATGTCTAACAAATTGCTGTAAGTGCTTAATGCACATTTCTCCAAGACTAGTCTTCTAGTGAGCTTCTGTATATTTTATTAGATTCCACTTTTATCTTTCTTAGTCCTAGGCCAAGTGCAGGTGCAGTATTATTAGTCATTTAACACAGTCAGCCTCACTACCAGAACACTTGCCTGAGTGCTAAGCAAATAAATACGGTCCCTTCATTTAGGGAGCTCTCTTATTCTTATCGGGGTAGCACAGTTATTGCTCCTCCTCCAACCTCAAGATCTCCCAGTCTAATTTATAACACACTCACGCACATGCACACACAGACACACACAGAAGAAACCGAACACAACTAAAGCACACCTGCCAATCCTCACCTCCAGGATTGAGCTTTTGAAGGGATTATATGCTGCATTATTTATTGTCTATCCCAGAATGGTTCCCCTCCCACCAACTAGGAAATACTCCTCCCCCTCACAGTATAAATATGCTCAAGGAGAGCTAGATCACTTCAAGGAAACAGAGACAAATCTACTAACCTTTCCCCCAAATCAGCTAAATAGATGATTTGAAGATTAACCAATATTTCAGGTTATAAAGATTATAATCTATCCTAAGTTTTGCTAATCAGACTGGGAGTTCCCTGAGCATGGGGAGAGTGCCTTGACCTTCAGACTGCCATCATTTTGGTTGATTGAATGAAGCTCATCATTATAGACACAACCCTCAGCTTCCTCAGTGCTTCCTCGACATCTTTGTTTTTGAGGCTGTAGATAAGGCAGTTACACGTGGGAGAGACAACAGTATAGAGCAAGGAGAAGGTATGGTTGAGAATTGGCACCTGGCCGCCAAGGGCAGAGCATAGACTAACACCAAGGTCCCGTAAAACAAAGTCACAACCACTAGATGAGAGGAACAAGTGGAGAATGCCTTCTGCCTACCAGTCATGAAAGGTATATGCAAGACTGTGAAAAGAATCTTCCAGTAGGAGGCTAGGATTAGTCCAAAGGGGGCCAGAGTCACCAGTGCTGTTAGACTCATGCAGACCAGGTTGACTAGCTGGGGATCTGAGCAGAAGAGCTTCTGCAGAGGCTTCAAGTCACAGAAGAAGTGGCCAATCTCATTGCCGCCACAGAAGGTCAAGCTGGATAGCAGCCTGGAATGCAGTTGCCACTGTGAAACCACTAACCCATGAGCCAATCACTAGCCCCAAACATATGGCTCCATGCATTAGTGTTGGATAGTGTAAAGGCCGGCAGACAGGTATTGGTCATATGACATCACTGCCAGAAGATAACATTCAGTGCTACCCAGGGCCCCAAAGAAGTAGAGCTGAATAATACAACCTACCATGGAGATCACTCTGTTCTCTCTCAGCAAGTCCACGAGCAACCTGGGCATGATACTCAATGTATAACAGACCTCCAGATATGAGAGGTTTGCCAGAAAGAAGTACATTG
This sequence comes from Globicephala melas, assembly GCF_963455315.2. Classification (NCBI taxonomy): domain Eukaryota; kingdom Metazoa; phylum Chordata; class Mammalia; order Artiodactyla; family Delphinidae; genus Globicephala; species Globicephala melas. The sequence continues at coordinate 12,194,909 of NC_083335.1, read as the reverse complement.
GTGTCTGGAGTCCCTGCTGAGTGCTCACCAGGATCACAGGAGGAGATTCCCAAAAATGGTGGCCAGGTAGACAGCGCCAAACACCAAGAAGAGCAAGGGACCCAATTCCTCGAGGTCTCCAAACCCCAGTATTATTAACTCAGTCACCATTATAGTGGTATTTCCTGGTCTCACAGAAGTCAGAAATTCCTGGAGATGTGTCAGTTTCTTCATATTATTATGTCAGATTACCACTTAGATTTCCTACACAGTACAATTCTAATCAGTGGTTGGAGCTCTGCACTGATTAGGGCATTTTGGGGGGACTGGCTCTCATTTTAGCCAGTTAAATTTGCCCTCAGAAAAACTTTTATGGAAATTAGCTGAACTTGTCATCTAGTCAGGGTGTGGAATAAGGATGAGAAGACTAAATGGTGGAAGGAATGGCTCAGTGAAAATCTGTCCCCATCCCTAAGGAAACAATTCAGAGTACAACTATATAAGACCCCCAAATTCACATCCAAAGGAGACATGTTTAGCCCATGCTTGGCATCCTTTGTGCCATTTTGGGTAGAAGAAATTCCCAAGGAAAACTCTTACTAAATCCTGACAATTCAAAGAAATGGCAGGCCAGATAGCAAATCATAATCACGATCTTCTTTATCAGAGCATGAAATGGAAGGTGAAATGCCAGGACTGAAGCAGAGAATCACTCCACTGATGTTACTGGGCCATCCATGCTTGTTTGTTGGTGACATCTCTGAGACAGTAGAACAGTAGTTGCTGGAGAGACAGTAGATTCTGGAAAACCAGGTGTACTTACTAAATATGTATGAATACAGATTTCTTATTTTTAAATCCTTCCCCATAAGAGGCTGTATTTTAGGCTTCTGGGTACAAAGCCTAGCAGCTGACATCTGAAACTGCTGGTTAGACTCATGTGCACACGTCTGAACACACACACACACACACACACACACACACACACACAGACACACACACATCTGGATCTACACAGTCAGGTATAGTCACATGTGCTATCTTCTTTGCCATCAGTTTTTTTTGTTTTTTGTTTTCTTTAAATATATTTATTTATTTTTGGCTGTGTTGGGTGTTCGTTTCTGTGCGAGGGCTTTCTCTAGTTGCGGCGAGCGGGGGCCACTCTTCATCGCGGTGCCCAGGCCTCTCACTGTTGCGGCCTCTCTTGTTGCAGAGCACGGGCTCCAGATGCACAGGCTCAGTAGTTGTGGCTCACGGGCCCAGTTGCTCCACGGCATGTGGGATCTTCCCGGACCAGGGCTCGAACTCGTGTCCCCTGCATTGGCAGGCAGATTCTGAACCACTGCGCCACCAGGGAAGCCCTGCCATCAGTTTTTAATTTGGCTATCCCAGAATAGTCTTCTAGAAGTGAAATATTTGTGACATGGGACTTTGCCTGCAAATCAGAAATACTGACATTAGGGAGGTAGTGGCCATGGATTAGATCACAAGGCCCAAATAACCAGGCTTTTCATATAAATCATAGGCAGTGGAAGAGAAAATAGCATGTTTTCTCATTTAATTTTTCTACTAGTTTTTGTGAGGCAGTGTAGTAAAATTATTAAACACATGAACTCCAGTGCCATACTGCTCAGAATCAACTCCCAGCCTCTCTATTTACTAGCTATATGACCTTGGGTAAGTTACTTAAACTTTCTGGGCCTCAGCTTTCTCAGCTGAAAAAATTATCATAGTGGCTTCTCACAGTGTTGTTTTGAGGAGTAAATACATGTAAAGTAATTAAAACATAGTTAGCACTAAATAAACATTAAAGATTTTTCTTTACAAAATAATTTTTTTGTAAGAACAGCCCCACAGAAGCATTAACCAACATCATTAATCACTATACTTAAATAAGATGATACGATATAAATGCACAAGGAAAACTGTACATCTCTCATTACTTCTTTACTGTTACTTATCACCACTTAATTTCACCACTTAATTTAACTTAAAGATAATTTAAGATAACTCTAGTGTCTATCTATAGAGTTATATAAGGATTAGATGAGATCATGAATATAAAGTGCCTGCCACATAGAAACTGCTCAATAAATCATGGCTAATAATAGTACTAACAAAAATTTGCCTGAAGTCATCAAATGAACATGAGCTGAGATTCAAACACAGTTCTGTGTGACTCCAACATTCATAATCTTTCCACCACACAAACTGACTCACTGCCTGTTATTATCTACACGTATGTGTATAAGCAAAGAGTTTTCAGAAAGCTGTCTAAAAGAAATAAAGGCAGACTTACAATCTTATACCTTTTAGCCAGCCTTCTTCCTACACATCTACTTTGCACCAGGTACCCACCACATGCAAGCCATGGGCACCCACACTGTTCTCCAGTTCCTTCCCAGCTTCTGACCTTGGTTCTGCCTCCTTTGAGAAGGAATAAGGGGTTTTTATTGGGTATTCTCATCTCAGACTCCCACCTCTTCCTCAAGAGCTATGGCTCAGATTCATTCTCCTTGGTTTCCCCAATATTAAGACCATCCTTAACCAGGTCTTTGGGCCTCAGGCTACAGTGCCGACCCCTGGTGTTGGATACATAGCTGCCTAGCTAAAATCCACATTTTCTTTGCAGTTGGGTCAGGCCAACTGGGTGTGAATTGAATGATGTGCATAACTTTTAGTTCGTGCCCTTAAAAGAAAAGTACATATCCTCACCCTCCCCTTTTCACTCTTCCCATTGGCTGGAATACAGACCTGAGAGCAAAATCAGCAGCTGCCACCTGGGACTGAGATAGAAGTTGGATATTGAAAATAACATAGCAACAGCACAGTGCCAGCCTGAACCCTCAGCTAGAATAACACTAAACAGCCTACCTGGCTCTTTTGTGGAGATAAACACATTTCTATTTTGTCTAAGTCACTGAAGGTTTTAGTCGTTTTGGTACAACAACTTAACCTGTACCCTAACTAACAAATGATTATAACTATCTCCTGGGTTATGGTGATTATTCAACAAGATAATCCATATAAAATACTTAGCACAGTGGTTGGCAAATAGTAAACGGCAGTTATCATGATTTCTGTTGTTAGTGACTTCATTCCTCATCTCCATTCTTCCCCTTCTCTGGCATCTTTTTTTTTTAAATAATTCTACAGCATTTCTATTTATTGATTGATTGATTGATTGGCTGTGTTGGGTCTTCATTTCTGTGCGAGGGCTTTCTCTAGTTGTGGCGAGCGAGGGCCACTCTTAATCGCGGTGCGCGGGCCTCTCACCGCCGCGGCCTCTCTTGTTGCGGAGCACAGGCTCCAGATGCACAGGCTCAGCAGTTGTGGTTCACGGGCCCAGTTGCTCCACGGCATGTGGGATCTTCCCAGACCAGGGCTCGAACCCGTGTCCCCTGCACCGGCAGGCAGACTCTCAACCACTGCGCCACCAGGGAAGCCCTCTGGCACCTTTAAATACCTTATCCTAACCAAATTTTGGTTCTCTCAAGACCCAATGCCTGGTCCGGCCCAACGACCTTTGATATGGATTTAACAATTTCCTACTCCCATGAGCTCAAAAACTCCCCGCTCATTCAGGAAGGGAATTTAAACACAAACAACCAGATTTTGCCCTTTTCCTAAACAAACCACAAATAACATATTTGACTGATTTGGGACTGGTTCATATTCCTAACAAGCTAGATAATCAGTCTTCAAACTGGGGTATGCAGAACCCAAGATCAATGGTGTTCAAATGGGGGAGATTTTGCACACATTCACCGCCCCATGTATTTGGCAATATCTTCAGACATCTCTGGTTGTCACAACTGGAGAGGGGCATCTAGCGGATAGAGGCCAGGGATGCTCCTAATCACCTTATAATGCACAGGACAGCCCTTTACAAAAGAGAAGTATCTGACCCCAAATGTTAATGATGTTGCTGTTGAGGAACCCTGCCCTAGAGGTGCACAATGACTTCCCAAAGAGGTAGGCAGACAGAGAGTGTTTTAAGAAAATTAATTTCTACTTTATATATGAACTATTCTCTAAAACTGATCTACTGTGAATGTGCCTGTGGTTGAAGAATCATTCCGGTCCTCTTCTCACCTCCCTTTTCACAATTACTCTTCTCCCACTTTTCAAGAGAAAGGACTACTCATTAGGCATCTTGAAACTTACCATTGTTGCAGTCACTTCCTTCTGTGAGAGTACAGCAGAGTGGAGTGGATAAGATCTTGAAGTTAGTTAGAGCATAGTCTCAGGTTCTAATTAATTCTCTGTCACTAACTCTGTGACTTATTTGCTTGTTTATTTTAACACTTTGCAGACTTCTGGTAACAGGGTTTCTTTCTTTAGTTTAAAATTTCATGGTACATATATATTTGTTGATTGTATAATAGGATGATCAAGAGAAGACTTTCAAGTATAAAAAGATGTATGAAATTAGGATAAAATTCTGTGGGGAAAGTGATTGGAAGTGTGAGTTCAAGAAGAAAAGGTAATGATGTTAAGTGTCTGACTGTTAGAGAACTTGTCCATTTATATTTTCCTGCGTGATAGTGGACATCAAAATACTACAGTATTTAGAATTCATTGAAAAAGTTAAAAGAATGATGCAAGAGTTTAATTTTAAACTGCCAGTATTTACAAGGTGACAGAAATTATACAGTGTTTGCATCTATTTGAACTTACAATGAAAAATTTCTAGATGTCAATTTGAAAATGTGTAAGGGGCCAGAGTACAGTACAAAGTTTAAAGAGCTATGTTCCTGCTGAATCCCCTCTGTGTCCTTTCTTGCTTGATGAAAAAACAGAAAGAGGAAAAAAAACAGTCACATAGAGATGTGATTAAAATGCAGCAGCAAATCCTACTGCACAAGACCAGTTTTCTCCGGTCCCCACTCACCCTGCCAGCTAGCTTCCAAGTGTTTTTCTTCTCCTGTTCAAGGAGTTCTTCATGCTCCCCCAGCCTTCCTTTCAAACTAACACCTATTTTTTTCCTTTTTTATGAAATAATTACTCTCTTAGTCATCACTGCAGGTCTCTGGACTCTTACAACCTGCCTATGACTCAACATGCTTTTAGCAAGTGGGCCTCCAGATACAATCCACAATTATCAGACAGAACTTTGAAAAATATATTAAAGAAAAGGAAAAGTTTTAAACAGTGGTATAAGGTGGTCCTCAAACACACACTCACACACACATACAGGCTGCACTCACAGAAAAGTTTTCTTCCCCATGCCAAAACCACTGGGAAAATGGACAAGTCAATCAAATGAATTAACTCAGTTGTTTGTTTTTATGCAGGAAATGGCAAAACCTGGTTCTTTTTTGGATCGCAACCTTTATTGTTTCAGGCAAGTTATGAAACCGGTGTGTGTTCACAGGCTCAGGAAAGTAATTTCATATGCACACACAAGCATACATCTATGCACACTGGGGACGTGTGATTGTAGCTGTGGTGAGCAAGAAAGGGTGTGTTTTTTGCCATCCAACAGCCCAGACCTACATTTTCACATTGAAATCAGAGAACACAACCTTAAAATAGAAATGGCAATAAACAAAATAGCTCATTTTCATCTGGATTGGTTTGCAGAGCATAGTTCTCTACTGGACTCTGGCCTGGTAAATGTCTCTTGCCTCCCTGGAAGTCTGAGCTGCCATTTGATTCTTCCCTGTCTGAAGACAGCTTCTTTACATTCTAAAATAAGCCAAGGAAAAAAGTTCTTCCTCATACACTCCTTTAAGACCAATCAACAGGTGTGGATTTGATTTCCAGCTTATCCTATATTAGCTGTGTGACCTTGAGTAATACTCTTAACATCTCTAAGCCTCAGTTTCTTCATCTTCAAAACAGGGATAATGCTATACACCTTGATTGAAACACACAATGAATGCTGAGGAGTAAATGAGACATACTGTGTTTAACGATTATTTAAAGTACTATATATAAAATACATTAAAATAACAATTATAAATATTATAATAATTAATTGTTATTAGTAGCTCCCAAGACCACATATTCCACAGTTGATAAGCTTTAGCTATTAGAAATAAATCAGAATCAGAATCCTTTTAAATTCATCCCTGGTCTGCTCACTGATTCTATATAACATAGATCTAACATTTTCTAAGATAATAGATAGTATTTTGATCTATATCTTGATCTTCAGATAATTGAAGAGAGATATTGTGGTCCCATTCTACTCCCACACCTAGATTTTCTTTGCTCTGGGCTAAAAGAAAACTAATCGATTGAGAAGATTTTAAAGAAAAGAAAAAGTACAATATCAGTGTACTCACACTTCTGTTCTCAACATTACTGTTTACTTGACTGATGGCTACTGTCCCCTTTGGAGGTTGTTAACACATGGAAATGATGTTTTTTGAGTCTGGAAAAGTGAAAGAAGATGCTTCAGTTTGCTCTTTTATTCCCAGTACTAGTTAGCGCTTAATACCCTTTTGATGTACTCATGAATAAGTGGATGAAAATCTGTTGTCGATTTTATTTTTCCTAAGCAGGATGGCCTGGAGCTCCCAAGTCCTGCTGCACAGCCCAGCATGATGAACCCCAGGATCTTGAGCCTTGATTCCAGCCCACATTCACAGAACACCTGGCTTTGCCCCTCTATTCTTCCAAGAGGGTATTTCACAAACTTTTGGAAGGCTGATGGCACCCTGAGGCCATCTGATGCTGGTGTCAGTAACTGATGCCAAGATAAACTATTTTTTGTTTTGTAAGGGGGAGATGGGGACCCAGCAGCCTGGTCCTAAGTTCTCTTATAGATAAAGCAAGTGGGTGTACTATATTATTTGCTTATTAGGTATTAATGATGCAGCCTCAACTTCAGATCAGATGACTTAAAAAAAATAGACTGAGCCCTTCACAGCCAAAGAAAGAAAACTTCCATGGGACCAACTGGAAAGAAGAGTTTTGTATGTTTATTTATTTTCTTTATGGTTTTTGTTTGTTTTGTTTGGTTTGGTATTTGCTTGCTTATTTTTTAAATTATGCACACTTCACCCCCTCTCTAGATTTCCTGAGCTAAGTTATGAGGCTACATCAGAGGTAAAAAGTCAGCACCTCCCGTCCCACCCTAGTCCTAGTTCTCTGCCACCTCAACCTGTTCAGCTCCATAGGTGAAGGGGATTAAGAGGTACAAACCTTCAGTAATGTAATAAATAAGTTGGACAGAAGATTACTAGACTTATCCTCATGATCATTTTTTAATGTATACAAAAGTCAAATCATTATGTAGTACATCTGTAACTAACATAATATTGTTCATCTACTATATTTCAATAAAAAGCATAAAAAATAAAAATCATCTTTTTGTTCAAGATCTTAAGTAGTACAAGTTAAAGAAAAGAGAGAAAAACCACATATTAGGAATTTTATATAACACAAGGCCCAAACACAACTGAGGAGCTATTTTTCTCCAATCATCAGGTCGAGTACATCCAAGAATATGATAAATTGTCAATTCTGTGAGTAGGAGCAGAGTCTGTCTTGCTTATGCTGTACTCCAATCTCTAGCACTGTGCCTAGACTTTTAAAATGCACTCAGTAAATATTTAAGGAAGGAAGAATATAAGGAATGTAAGGAAAAGAAGGACAGAAGGAAGTTTCTAAGCAAATATCTAAAGAAGAAATGGTTCTGGAATAAGGCATTCTATAACTCTAAGGCCCTGGAGGTAGAAGGGACCATGAGGGACCACTGGTGTCCAGCCTTTCACACTCACACAGGAGGCTATCTGAATTATTTATCATTCTATTTGAAGAATTCATAGGACAAAATCTCCATGGCTCTCTTTGCCTCCCATTTTTATTGCCAGTAAAGTCATGCTCACACTCTGGTCTGTAACTTAATGAAAGTTTCCAGGCTACACATCCAGGTTCACTATTCCCACTTGAGCTATCAATGTGCCACTTAGGAAATTTACCTGTATTAATTTAGTCTCCAGAGCAGCCAAACAACTGGCCAATTTTCAAAAGAAAAAGAATTCAATCAACCTAGCTGTATCCCCTTTTCCCTACTTCCTTGAATATGCATGGCACCTAGATAAGTCTCTCTATATAATAGGCACTCTGGTTTATTTAGAGACAGGGAAAAGGTTCTTGTAAAATTATAATTAGTTGAGACTCAACAAAACTAAGAAAGTTTAATATACTTTGCTTTTAGGGGAGAAAGAAAAATTAAAATAGAAGCCATCACAATTAAAATTACAAAAATTTTCAAGGGTTCTCCTGCATTCAAATCACATTCAGTCCAGTTTCCTATACGTTCTATAGCTGAGGCTTTGGACAATGGTAACAAAGGGTGTGAATGATCCTCCTATGGCCCTGAAAGAGTTTCAGTGTATCAGGATTCACTGATCATCTCAGATGTTTCATAGTAATTCAAGCAATGTGGACACAGCACCTTGGAAAGATTTCAAAAATGGGGTTTGAAATTAAGAAAGTTCTTTAGATGCTAAGAAAAGTATGACATGACTCTTCAGAGATCTAGAATAGTTTATGGACAGAACACCCAATTCTTTAACCATTCTGCAATGGTTTTGTCATATCATCGTTGTACTGGTAGAAGTGGTGGTGACAGTGGTCATCGCAGTGGCAGCTGTTAACATTTATTGACCCTTCACTACATGGTGAACTCCAGGCTAAAGCTTTCAGGTGGATTAACTTATTTATTCATAAATTATCTTTCTTAATCCCCAAAAGAAACATATCAGGTAAATACTAATATTATCTTTACGTTGCAGGTGATGAAGCAAAGGAAAAAAGATGTTAAGCAACTCGTCCATGGTTACTAACAGGGCAATTCAGATTTTATTTTGGCATAAGGCTCTCTGTGCCAACCACAAATATACCCCACTCTTTGGCCCTCTTCAAGTCATACTCTAACATACAAATTAGTAGAGATTAGATGGTAGGTTTAAAACCAGGTAAGAAACCAGGTTAAAGTCAGAGGAACTCAACCCCAACCAATCCCCGTTTCTGTATACATAGATAAAAACTTTCTCCTCATGTTGAGTAAAGACCAGCATTTTCAGATGCTAAGGAAAATATGGCATTAACGTGTAAAACTATAATTTATATGAAAATAGTTTTCTAATGGTTGTTACATTTAGAAATATAAAATTAATCTATTCATAACTCACTATAATAAGGAAGAATTAGGCAAGCACTTTATATCTATCAACTCTGTGATCTTTTGTCATCTTATTAAAATCAACATAATTCTGATTATAGGCCAGGTGTCCAGACTGCCTTCTAAATTGATAGCAATATAGGATTAGCACCTCATTCTTTAAAATATTCACATAGTTTATGCAAAAGCATGATTGTTAGCAGGATAATAATTGGCTTAATTAGGGAAAAGGAGGGGAAGGAAACAAGCATTTATTGACCACCTGCATCATATTGTACTAGGTGCCTCCACATACATTATATTGTTATGATGATAATACATATCTCCCATGGTTGTTCTGAAGATTAAATGAGTCCACGTACATGAAAGTGCCCAGGAGAGGCAGAGAAAGGGACCTGACAATATAGATCACATCCCATGTTCCAGTCCTGTGATGTGTGCTATCACATACATTATTTCCTTTAATCTTCTCAACAGCCCTGCATACTTGGCCTTGCTACCCAGATTTTATGCATAGGGATACTAAGTCTCAGACAAATTTTTAACTACTAAAGTCACACAGATAGTAGATGGTTGAGTTAAGAGTGCAGACCCTGAATTGACTGAATTATACATCCACGATCTTGCCACTATATCAGACAATAGCAAAAGCCTGTTTAACAGCACTTTGTCATAGGGAGGGAGGAAAGAAAGGTATCAATATCCATTCATTCATTCATTCATTCAACAAATATGCTTTCAGCATATACTCTGAACCAGGCACTGAGCTAAATTATCCCAGTAAATCTTCACAACACACCTAGGAGACAGGTACCAGGATTACCCTAATTTCAGGAAAATGGGGCTCAAGGAAGTTAAGTTGACTTTCTCAGCATCATAGAGCTAGGACATGGGAGAATCTGGATCCAAAATTAGTTTGTCTTCAAAGCCTTTACTCTTTCCAGAATATTGTGCTACTTTTAGAAGGCAAATTATGTGTCCCCCCCGTATGCAAGGTATTTTAAATTATCTCAGATACGATTAGGAAGCTCAGATTGCTGGTCCCCAGTCCTAGGGCTCTATTACATGACCTGACCTCTGTAGCCCAGGAGAGAGAGACACAGAGGCAGAAAAAAAGACACAGAAAGAGAGAAACAGAGAGAGAGAGAGAAATACTCAACCATGCTGGTCACCCTGGAGATGGAAAGGACCACAAGAAACCATCAGGTCTAGCCATCTGCTTTGTAAAACAGCATTCTGAACTACCTGCCTATTCTCATACTAAAGATGTATTGATGCCATCCAAAACCCAGGATTTTTCTGTGTACACGGTGGGTACTAGACCAGAGTGTGACATGCACCATGCAAACCCATCTCCACCACCAGACATAGAATGTCATGGCCCTTTCTACTAAATAAAGAGCAACACAGGAAAGGCTGCTACAGAAGGAATGGACTTGATGCATCTCATAAGAAGACTAGGGTTGTTTTGTTTCATTTTTTTGTTTTGTTTTTTTTTTAACATCTTTATTGGAGTACAATTGCTTTACAATGGTGCATTAGTTTCTGCTTTATAACAAAGTGAATCAGTTATACATATACATATGTCCCCGTATCTCTTCCCTCTTGCGTCTCCCTCCCTCCCACCCTCCCTATTCCAACCCTCCAGGCTGTCACAAAGCACCGAGCCAATATCCCTGTGCCATGCGGCTGCTTCCCACTAGCTATCTATTTTACATTTAGTGTATACATGTCCATGCCACTCTCTCACTTCATCCCAGCTTATCCTTCCCCCTCACCATGTCCTCAAGTCCATTCTCTACGAAGAAGACTGTTTTTAAGTCATAAAGTTGCCTCCAAAACCAGTCTTCTGTCACTCACCTCAGCAACATCCCTTTTAACCCTACTAATATATGGGCCGATGACCATACTTCTGGGTAGGCAAGCCTCAGCCTACCTTCTTCTTCCCCTAAGGTCAGTGGTCATTCTCATCTCTGGTTGTAGCTACTCCCATAACCTCCACTCTTGCAACAGTTCTCAATATTCTGCCAGCAAGGATACGATTTTCTGAAATAAATCTTGAGCAAACTAACTTATCTTTCCAATTATTTAAAGATGGCTCCCTTGGCTATTCCCCACAAGGCTATCTTCCCATACCTGCATCAGGGTAACAGAACTGGAATTCAGAGGCTCCAGGAAATCCTTGCCAGGTGACCCAAGGACTGCCCTAGGGTATGGTTGGCCCAGAATGAGATTCTGGTGTTAATGAGGCCTAGATGGAGGGTTCAAGCTCTGTGGAACCAGTTAAAATCCTACACAGGGAAATCTGTGCTGCACCTGCAACCTCTGTACTGCCACCTCCCAAATTCAGGCCCTGGATCACAATGAGGAATGGGACCAGAGAGTAGGAGGCCTCCAAGCAAACTCTTCAAACTTCACATGCTAATGGAGCATTTCCACAGGGGAAATAACTGCAGACTTCACACTCCAGAGGCAGTGTAATGTAAAAGGATACACAAGGCCTTTGGACCTAGAAATCTGGGTGACTTGGGGCAGTTACTTAATCTCTCTGCGTTTCTGTTTCTTCCTTTTAAAAGGTCATGAGCTCGGTAGAGAGGGGCTGAAGTATGAGGCATGGCATCACATTTATTGAGTGCATACTTTATCCAGGCATTGTACTCAGTATTTCACGGATACACTCACTTCATAGGCCCCAAATTTCTTCAAGTTATGAATTATTATTGAAATAGTAATGTACCATATAAGAGAGTGCCTGGCTCATAGTACACTTAATAAATGTCAAATCCCTTCCTTTTCAAATCTATAGGGAAATGACAAGAATTCCAGTTCTCAGAAAATACATCTATTCAGTGTTCTCCCTAGTGCTTTTGAAGTCTGCAGTTTGCAGTTTGAAGAGGCTTTGAAGAAATCGTTTTTAGAAGTAATCATAAAATGTCAGACTGGAAGAGACTTTAGAGATTGTTGATGTCTGACTCCTCAAAAAATAGAACAGGGAGATATTTACTTGTTACTGGTTCTGCAGCAAGGACTACACCAGAACCAAGGTGCCCTCCCTCCCAAGTGTGTGTGATCCTATGACTCTTAAGGGCTGGCTCAGAAAAAGCCACTCCTAACCTTACATTAGCAAGTCATTCAGACTCGGGTTGGCTGCAGGACATAGAAGCTGCTTGGGGTTCAAGAGCTGCTGCTCCATAAGACTTTCAGGAAATGGCTTTGGGACAAGGGAGGGAGGGGAGAGAAGCTAGAATCCACAGGACTTACCATCTTGTGGCAGCTAATTTAGAAACAAAGGCAGAAACAAAAGCAGAATCTTGATCTCTTGATAGCCCCATCTTTGGAGATTAGGGAACTGCACAGGGTTCCATTTTCCCTGTGGGATCTTGAAGTCCACTGCCCTCTCTCATGAACTAGTTTGCAATTCCCACCATGAGTCACTCTCAGCTATTGCCTCCCAAAGACCTTTGTCAAAAGGAATATTCTGGCAAGAATTCTGTTCCTAAAGCTGGAGCTATGCATAGAAAGTACTCCAGAAATATCTACTGAATCAATCAATCAATGAATCAAGGCCTGTTTAGAGATCCTTCTGCTGTCTCACTGGAACACGGGAGTAGGGCTGAGTTTCTAAAGCAGCCCATAGGCATTTTTGGTTAGTTTAGTTTCTCACCTCCTGACCTAGAGCTGGAGAATTGGCCTTCTCTGGAGGAGGAAAAGCCATTCTCCAAAGGCAAAAAAGTCCAGTCCCTGTGCCTCCGCCTGAAATTTTCCAGAAAGAATGGTAAGCAGACCTCCAGGCAGGCAAACATAAAAGAACTGAGGCCAGAACTACAATTCCTCAATGATCTAAGGGGAGTAGATGTGGAAAACAAAGCCCCATTCTCTGGTGATACCTTACTTGCCACTCACTTAAAGGAAAGGCGTGAAATAATTCCAACTATTATTCATCAGTCATTCTTCATCTACCTCTTGTAGAGAAATGGCCTGAGTGCGAGTAGGAATGGGAGCAATCGGAGGGCTACATGGGTTGTGTGTGTGGGGATGGAGAAGAGGCATTGATCAAGGGAACGGTCTTGAAGTATTAGAGAAAATTTCAGTCTAGTCTATAACATTCTCAGAATGAACAACTAGTCCTTTTTGCTCACAAGCTTAAACTAAAGAGTCCATAGATTAACAAAGCATGAAAAGAATCCTAGAACCCTGGATGTGTACATATACACATACGTAAACTCAAATGATCACAGGATACACAAGCAGATTCAAGCACATGCAAAAGGTAACAAAAAAACCAAGCCAACACATAATATCACACAGATACAAATACTTAAATATGCACACATACAAATGACACCACACACACGTGCGCGTGTGCACACACACATACACACACTTTCAGACAGACTAGTAACATCTTCTGGGCTAACTGGACAAACTGAATGCTCCCCAAATGGTAGCTTGCTACTACTCGAAACTCTTCCTTTACCTGCTCCAGCTTTTAAAGTTTTTCCTAACTTGTTCGATTTTTTAAAAGTTGTAGTAACTCCCAACACAGTTTATCACGTATCCTTGGCAGCTGGTATTTGAGGACTTCTAGAGTGTTTACTTGAAAGACAGTTTTATCTTGAATAAAGTAAAACTCAGAGGTGGAAATAGGAAAATACTTCCACAAACCAGATTTTTCTCCTCCATTATATTATTAAATGGCAAATCTTCCTCCCTAAACCATACCTCCCTGTCCACATGATATCTTGGCCAATTCAAATTTTTCTGAACCATATTTCACTTTTGAATAGACATTTTCCAGATTCTTGTCCCAGTCCTGCTCCTACTGAGGCAACGTCACACACAGGTTCTCTTAAGCAGCACTATGTTTGAGACAGATATTAAGGAAAGAACAGAAAACTGAGATCCTAAATCATATGTCTGTGATCACTGTCCCAAGTCCCTTTTTGGGCATGAATTGAGTTGGTAGCAACTTGACTAATTATGATTTTGCCAAGAGTAGGAAGGCAGCGAACTTGTTTTCTTCACCCTCTGGATCACTATAATTACAAACCTCACACCTTTCTGTGGTGCTCTTTACAGTTTACTACGTTCTGTTGTTCCTTTGTTGTTCTTTTATTCCTTTGTTCCTATTGTTCCTTTGTTAGTCCTTGAGACACCTCTCTGAAGTTATTCAAGCACATTTAAATACAGTATCCATTTTAATGATGAAGAAACTGAAGTCCAAGAGGGTGTGGTGACAGGCCTAAGATTCACAAAGCTAAGTAGTGTCAAACCTACGTCTTGATACTAGATTTTTATGACTCTGATGCCAATACTTTAAAAACTGCATTCCCCATGACACTCCCCCCGCCACAACACAGACACACATAGTAAGGCTCTATTCTAGTTTCACACTTTCAGAGCAACACCCTGATCTTTTGCCTTCTCTTGCTCCCAGCAAACAACCTATTTTACATCTTTTCACCCTGGACCATCTTCTCTATGCCTAAGTAGATAATATTATTTCACTTAATCTTTAGGAAGGGTTAAGTAACTTGCCAAAAGTCACGCAGTCAATAAATTGTGGAGCCAAGATTGCAATTCAGAGCCATTGGGCTTCAACGCTTATGTTTTTTTCTATAACATTACACTGACTTTAAGAGCTAATGTGTTAAACTAATCTGATAATGGGCTAATACTGTGCAAACACCAATCAAAAGGAAATTGGAACAATTGTATTTCTTTTGTTATTGCAGTCAATGTGACACAAGAGCAGTTTAATACATTTTTCCTAACTAAATTCTATCGTCAGGACATTGAACACCTACTGTATGCCTGGCTAGACCCTGTGACACAGTTAGGGAAAAATACAAAACAGTGTACTAAAGCACTGAATGGTACACGTTTAAATGTCCACTTGTAAATTGGAAGCAATAATAAATTAAAATAAGTTATAAGGGTGATCAACAAAGAATCAATTAAAGGTGGCTGGAATTATCAAGAAGTAAATAAAAGTTTGCTTGGCTAGGAAAGATTTGAGAAATTATAGAAAAGACAGCTTTCCATACAAGAGAAACAGCATAAGCAAACACATAAAGGCAAGTTTGAATATACCATGTACATGAACAATGAATAGACTGGCTTCATTTCCATATAAGATACAGTTTGGGGAGGAGTTCAAAATAGTGTGTTATGCAAAAACAGACTCAAAATGGATTAAAGACCTAAATGTAAGGCTAGACACTATCAAACTCTTAGAGGAAAACATCGGCAGAACACTCTATGACATAAATCACAGCAAGATCCTTTTTGACCCATCTCCTAGAGAAATGGAAATAAAAACAAAAATAAACAAATGGGACCTAATAAAACTTCAAAGCTTTTGTACACCAAAGAATACCATAAACAAGGTGAAAAGACAACCCTCAGAATGGGAGAAAATATTTGCAAACGAAGCAACTGACAAAGGATTAATCTCCAAAATTTACAAGCAGCTCATGCAGCTCAATAAGAAAAAAACAAACAACCCAATCCAAAAATGGGCAGAAGACCTAAATAGACATTTCTCCAAAGAGGATATACAGATGGCCAACAAACATATGAAAGGATGCTCAGCATCACTAATCATTAGAGAAATGCAATCAAAACTACAATGAGGTATCACCTCACACCAGTCATCACCAGTCAGAATGGCCATCATCAAAAAATCTACAAACAGTAAATTCTGGAAAGGGTGTGGAGAAGAGGGAACCCTCTTGCACTGTTGGTGGGAATGTAAATTGATACAGCCACTATGGAGAACAGTATGGAGGTTCCTTAAAAAACTAAAAATAGAACTACCATAAGACCTAGCAATCCCACTACTGGGCATATACCCTGAGAAAATCATAATTCAAAAAGAGTCATGTACCACAAGGTTCATTGCAGCTCTATTTACAATAGCCAGGAGATGGAAGCAACCTAAGTGTCCATCAACAGATGAATGGATAAAGAAGATGTGGCACAATGGAATATTACTCAGCCATAAAAAGAAATGAAACTGAGTTATTTGTAGTGAGGTGGATGTACCTAGAGTCTGTCATACAGAGTGAAGTAAGTCAGAAAGAGAAAAACAAATACCGTATGCTAACACATATATATGGAATCTAAAAAAAAAAAAAGGTCAGGAAGAACCTATGGGCAAGACAGGAATAAAGATGCAGACCTACTAGAGAATGGACTTGAGGATACGGGGAGGGGGAAGGGTAAGCTGGGACAAAGTGAGAGAGTGTCATGGACATATATACACTACCAAATGTAAAATAGCTAGCTAGTGGGAAGCAGCCACATAGCACTGGGAGATCAGCTTGGTGCTTTGTGACCACCTAGAGGGATGGGATAAGGAGGGTGGGAGGGAGATGCAAGAGGGAGGAGATATGGGGATATATGTATATGTATAGCTGATTCACTTTGTTATAAAGCAGAAAGTAACACACCAGTGTAAAGCAATTATACTCCAATAAAGACAATAAAAAAATAATGTCTTGTGTGGAATAGCTGGTTGTTCCCAACACGAAAGAAATTTGCATTCACACACATGCTATTTTTCATACTCTTACATTGGGTATTCATGAAAAAGATGGGAGAAAGACTTCCTTGCAAGCTTCCTCAGACTCTTCTCTCCTATGAAGCAAAAGCCTTAGATGCTAAGGGTGGGGCAGAAAATTCTCTCACTTCCATGGCACAGGCAAAGATCTATTGCTTTGAGTGAAGCAGGGGAATCGAAGCAAACCTGTCTGTTGCTGAGGAAATGATAAAGAATCTTTTACCCAGAACTCAGGAAAAATACTTTGCCCCTTGGGGAAGAATATAAGCAAATCCATCTACCTCTGGAACAGGGGAAGGAAATTTTCTTGGGCCCAGGCTCCTGAAAACATACCAAGCATGGAGCTGCTACTACTGGGAGAGGGACAGGAAACTCTTGCCCAAGACCAAAGACAGATACAAAGCAGAGTTTCACTGCCACTGTAAGGATGGCCAAGAATACTAGGAACCTTCATTCCTAAAGCCCACGTGTACAGGGCCTGCCTGAGACTGATACTGGACCAAGTCAACAGAGAACATGCTATGCCCCATGAGGATCCCAGAGCAAAGTAACAAGTAACAGCATTTTTCTACTGAAGGAGGGACAGGAACATAGACAGAACTCCCCTCTGTGGCCCAGGCATGCAAGGGCAACTGAAAGCTGAGGGGGAAGAAAAACTGAGAAAAACCCTCTGGCAACAAAATTCACACTCTAAGGATGTGATATTAGCAGTTTACCACTACAGGAATTTAAAGCCAGTAGTGCACTGATGATAATGATAGCACAAGTCACAAAGCCTGCTCAATTACAGAGTGAATTGACTCAGTTTCACTATTAAATGGCCTTATGCAAGAAGAGGCAGGGTCATATCCAGGAATAACTATTTACCATAGTTCTTACTATTCTTCTAAACACAATGTCTGGCATTAAATAAAGTGGATACATATATATGTATAACTGATTCACTTTGCTGTACACCTGAAATAATACAACATTGTAAATCAACTATACTCCAATAAACATTTAAAAATTAAGCTATAATATAGGGGGGAAAATTGAGAGAAATGCAAAAGCAAGAAAAAATAATCTGTTTTCAAGAAATTAAGTAACAAACTAAACCTGATTCAGAGATGTTGCAGCTATTGGAATGATTAGAAAGAGACTTTAAAATAACTATAATTAATATGACAAATGACCTAGTAAAAAAGATGGATGTATATGTATGAACAGATGGGGAATTTTGGCACTGTAATGGAAACTATATGAATGAATAAAATGGAAATACTATAAATTGTTTTTAAAAACACAGTAACAAAATAATACAGTAATGAGTTTACACAGCTGAAGAATGACTTTGATGGGCTCATTAACAGTTGAATACAGCCAAAGAAAAGATTAGTGAACTTGAGGATAGGTCAGCATAAGTTATCCAAACTATAAGGCAAAGAGAGAAAAAAGTGAAAAAAAAATGGGACTTTCCTGGCGGTCCAGTGGTTGAGACTTTGCCTTCCAATGCATGGGGTGTGGGTTCGATCCCTGGTTGGGGAGCTGAGATCCCACATGCCTCACAGCCAAAAAGCCAAAACATAAAACAGAAGCAATATTGTGGCAAGTTCGATGAACACTTTAAAAGTGATCCACATCAAAAAAATCTTTTTAAGAAAAACAAAGTTGTGGGTCAACATGTAATTGACTAACATACAAGTAAAGTGAATTTCAGAAAAGAAGGCAGAAAAAAAAATGGTAGAGAAGAATCATTTGAAAACATAATGACTGGGAATTTTCCAAAAATAATGAAAGACTATAAACCACATATCCAAGAAACTCAGATGTGGACAAATATAAGTATACACTTCAATATAGATCACAGTCAAACTTCTTAAAACCAATTACAAAACAAAAATACTGATGGTAAAAAGATGTAGTATATTCAGAGGAGCAAATAAAATCATGGTAGACTTTTCATAAGAAACTATGCAAGCCAGAAGATAATTGGGTGACATATTTAAAGTATTGACAGAAATATATATCAAACTAGAAGTCTATACTTATTGAAAATATTTTTCAATAATGAAGAGAAAATAAAGACTTTCTCGGACAAACAAATGATGAGAGAATTTACTTCTAATAAACATGTGCTACAGGAAATGTTAAGGGAAATTATTTAGGCAGAAAGAATAAGACACCAGATGGAAACTTGGATCTATAGAAAGAAATGAAGAGTGACAGGAATGATAAAAATAAAAGCAAATATAAAAGGCATTCTGTGAGTATTTTAGTCTCTTTAAAATTAAATAGGCAATTTCAAGAAAAAAATAGTAATATATTTTTGAGTTTATAACATATGTATAAGTAAAATGCACGGCAACAGTAGCACAATAGATATGACGGAGTAATGGGTAACATTCGGTATAAGGTTCTTATACTACATGTGAGTTGTATTATATTACTTGAAGTTGGACTCTAATTAAAGATATATATTATAAATCATAGTGAAACCAATAATAAAATTTTGAAAAGATTGTAAATACGTCAAGAGAGGAAACAAAATGGCATCACAACTATTATTCAACCTATTAAAACAAGAGGAAAAATTCATAAAAAAGAGATGAGACGAACAAAAAACAACTAGCAAGATACAGATGTAAATGTAACCATATCAACAATTCTATTAAATGTAAATGGTCTGAACACCCACAGAAAAGGCAGACATTATCATATTGGCTACAAAAGCAAGACCCAATTATATGCTTCTTACAAGAAGCTCACTAGAATTATAAAATAATTTGTAGATGAAAAGGAAAATAAGATATACCATGAAAGCCTTAACCAAAAGAAAGCTGGAATGGCTATATAAATGAATATCAGACCAAGAATTCTTCAGAACAAGTAATATTTCTACCAAAGATAAAGGGGGACATTACATAATGATAAGGAATTCAGTTCATCAAGACAACAACATAACCCTAAATGTGTGCATACTTATCAACGGAATTTCAAAATACATGAAGCAAAAATTGTCAGAACTGAAAGGAGAAGAAGATAAATACACTATTACGGTTGGATACTTCAACACTTCTCTCTCATTTAACAATAGAACAAGTAGGCAGTAAGTAAATAAGGATATAGAAGGTCTTTATAATAATATCAACAAACTTGACCTGACTGTTATAGAGCACTCCACTCAACAACAGAAGAATATGCATTGGTTTCAGGTGCACATGATGCATTCACAAAAATGCTTTATTTTCTGGTGCATAAAAGAAACACAATAATTAAAATAATTGGTTATATAAAGTATTTTCTGACCAACATACTTAAACTAGAAATCAATATTCTGGAAAATATCGAATTATTTTGAAATTGAACAACACCACACTAAGAACTCCATAGGTCAAAGAAGAAGTCCAAAGGAAATCATGAAATATTTTGAATTTAATGAAAATGAAAATACAGCATATCAAAATATGTGAGACAGAAATAAAACATGCTTAGAGGGAATTTTTTTTTATTTTTTTAACATCTTTATTGGAGTATAATTGCTTTACAATGGTGTGTTACTTCCTGCTTTATAACAAAGTGAATCAGGTATACATATACATATATCCCCATATCTCTTCCCCTTAGAGGGCAATTTATAGCAGTAAAGGATTATATCAGAACAGACAAAAGCTTTTGAAACAATAATCTAAACTTCCAAATTAAGAAAGTAGGAAAAAGAACAAATTAATCCCAAAGCCAAAAGGAGAAGGAAATATAGAGAACACAAGTCAATGTCAAAGTAAACAGCAGAAAAGCAACAAAAAAAGCAACAAAAAGCAACAAAAAAACCAAAGCCTGGCTCTGAGATAAGAACAATAAAATTAATAAACCTCAAGACAGGTGGATCAAGAAGAAGAAAAAAAGACATAAATTACCAATGTTACAAAGGAAGGAGGGACATTACTACTGATCTTACAGAACTTAAAAGCATAATAAAGCACTATTCTGAACAATTTTTTGCCAATAAATATGATCAGTTAGATGAAATGGACAAATACTTTGAAAGATACTACCATTGTTCACTCAAGAAAAATAAACAACGTAAACAGTCCTATATCTACTATAGAAATTCAATTCATAAAATCATCAAACAAGCAGAAACAACAACATAAATTATAAACAAACTCTTCCAGAAAGTACAAGAAACACTGTCTAACACGTATTATTACAGCATCATTACTCTGATATCAAAGCTGAACAAAGGCATCACAAGTAAAGAAAAGTACAGACAAATATCCCTCAGGTACATAGATGCAGAAAGTCTCAACAAAATATCAGTAAATTAAATCCAGCACTATATACAAAGGAAAATGCATCGTGATTGCAGGCAGAATAATGGCCCTCAAAAGATGTCCATGTCCTAAGCCTCAGAACCTGTGAATATATTATGTTATATGGCAAAGGAGAACTGAAGTTTCAGATGGAGTTTAAGTTCCTAATCAGGTGACCTTAAAATAGGGAGATTATTCTGTATTAGTCAGTAGGCCCAAATGGAAACACAAGGATCTTTAAAAATAGAAGAAGGAAGCAGAAGAGTCAGTGTCAGAATGATTCGACAGGAGAAAGACTCAACTGGCCATTGTTATCTTTGAAGATGGAAAGGACTCATAATCCAAGTAATGTGGGCAGCCTCTAAAAGCTGAAAAAGGCAAGAAAACAAATTCCAAGGACTTCCCTGGTGGTCCAGTGGTTAAGACTCCATACTTCCACTGCAGGGGGCACGGGTTCAATCAGTGGTCAGGGAACTAAAATCCCACATGCTGCGTGGTGCGGCCAAAACAAAAAACCAAAAATAACAAATTCCACCCCCTTGAGCCTCCAGAAAGTAAAATAAGCCTGCCAACATCTTCATTTCAGCCCAGAGAGACCTGAGTCAAATTTCTGACCTACAGAGCTATAACATAATAAAGTTGGGTTGTTTTACTTGTTTGTTTGTTTACTTATATTTAATTGAAGTATAGTTGATTTACAATATTATATTAGTTTCAGGTGTGCAACACAGTGATTCAATATTTTTATAGATTATACTCCATATAAAGTTATTATAAGATAATGACTCTATTCCCTGTGCTGTACAATATAACATTTTTGCTTATGTATTTTATACATAATAGTTTGTATCTCTTAATCCCATACCCCTATCTTGCTCCTCTCCCCTTCCCCTTCCCCACTGGTAACCACTAGTTTGTTCTCTATATCTATGACTCTGTTTCTGCTTTGTTAAATTCACTAATTTGCTTTATCTTTTTTAGATTTATCATTTTAATAATTTTTAAGTGTACAGTTCACTAGTGTTAAGTACATTCACATTATTGTGCAACGAACTCCAGAACTCTTTTCTTGAAAAACTGAAACTATATACCCATTAAATAACCACTCCTCATTCCCTTCTTCCCCCAACCCCTGGCAACCATCATTCCATTGTCTATCTCTATGAATTTGACTACTCTGGGTACCTCACATAAGTGAAATCGTACAATATTTGTCTTTTTATGACTAGCTTATTTCACTTAGCATAATGTCCTCAAGTTTCATTCATGTTATAGCATGGGAAATGTAGGATTTCCTTCTTTTTCAAGGCTGAATAATATTCCATTGTATGTATATACCATATTTTGTTTATCTATTCATTCGTTGATGGACATTTGAGTTGCTTCTACCTTTAGGATATTGTGCATAATGCTGCTATGAGCATGGGTGTACAAACGTGGGTGTATCTCTTTGAGATACTGATTTGAATACTTTTGGTTATCTACCCAGAAGTAGGATTGCTGGATTATATGATAATTCTCTTTCAAATTTTTTGAGGGACCTCCATACTGTTTTCCACAGCAGCTGCACCATTACATTCTCACCAACAGTGCACAAGGGTTCTAATTTCTCCACATCCTCACCAATGCTTGTTATTTTCTGTTTTTTTTTATGGTAGCCATCCTGACAGGTATGAGGTGATATCTCACTGTGGTTTTGATTTACTTTTTCTTGATGATTAGCGATGTCACACATCCTCTTAAGTGCTTATTGGCCATTTGTATATCTTCTTTGGAGAAATGTCTATTCAAGCCCTTTGCCCATTTTTAATAGAGTTGTTAGCTGTAAGAATTGTTTATATATTCTAGATAGTGACCCCTTATCAGATACACAATTTGCAAATATTTTCTTCCATTCCGTGGGTTACATTTCACTATGTTGATTGTGTCCTTTGATGCAACAGTGGCTTTTTGAATTCAAAATAGCTTACATTTATCCCAACTAAACTTCATGACTTTGCAAGTTTTCATCCTTGCTTCAAATGCCCCCTACCTTTCTCTGTTTGGGTAACTTTTATGCAACCTCTAAGACTCAGCCCAGCTGTCACCTCCTCCACTTCTGTCTGGGTTGGAAGCCTTAGTCCTATATTCCTAGAGTATTCTCTGCAGGTGCCTCTATTCTGACTTTAGTCTATTGCATTATAATCCTCTGATTACCTTGGAGGCAGAGACCATCTTGTTAGTCCTCACTTTCCCAGAGCCTAGTGCAGTGTTTGGCTCATAAATTCCTATTGAACTAACAAATGTTATATTTAGCTGAACATTCTACACTAGAGAGATCAGAGGAAGTCAACAAGGATAGAGAGTGATGATGATGATTACAAAGCAAGTGTATAATGTTTTATAATCATCAAATAATGTAGGCATAAATTAATTCATTTCCCGACAGGTTTATTGAAGTATGATTGAGAAATAAAAATGTTATGCACTTCGATTGAACAACATGATTTTTTAAAAGACGTACAATGTTATGATTTAATATAAACATACATTGTGAAATTATTACCACAATCAAGTTAGTTAACACATCCATCACCTCACAGTTTTTTCTGTTGTTATTTTTTTTTGTTTTTGTTTTGTGGTCAGAACATCTAAGGTCACTCTCTTGGCAAGTTACAAATTTACAATACAATGTTAATAACTATGCTGTACATTAGTTCCCCAGAACTTATTAATCATATAACTGAAAGTTTGTAACCTTTGACTAACATCTCCCCATTTCCCCCACCTCCTGGTGCCTGACAACCACCATCCTACTCTCTGGTTCTATAAGTTATACATTTTAGATTCCACATATAAGTGAGATCATGCAATATTTATCTTTCTGGTTTATTTCACTTAGCATAATGTTCTTTAGGTTCATCCATGTTGTTGCAAATGGCATAATTTCTCCTTTTTATGGCTAAATGATATTCCATTGTGTGTGTGCGTGTGTGTGTGTGTGTGTGTGTGTGTATCACATTTTCTTTATTCATTTATCCATCAGTGGATACTTAGGTTGTTTCTATATCTTGGCTATCGTGAATCATGCCACAACAAACATGAGAGTGCAGACATATCTTCATTATATTGATTCTGTTTCCTTTGGATGTATATCTGGAAGTGGGATTGCTGGATCATATGATTGTTCTACTTTTAATTTTTTGAGAAACCTCAGCACTTTTTTCCGTAATGATTGTACCAATTCACATTCCCATCAACAGTGTAAAAGAATTCCCTTTTCACCACTCCCTTACCAGCACTTATCTCCTGTCTTTTTGAAATTCGCCATCCTAAAAGGTATGAAGTGATATTTCATGGTGGTTTTGATTTACGTTTTCCCTGATGATTAATTAGCGATGTTGAGCAACTTTTCATGTACCTGTTGGTCGTTTGCATTCTTTGAAAAAATGTCTATTCAGGTCCTTTGTCCATTTTTAAAAGTTATTTATTAAACTTTTTAAAATTGAAGTACAGTTGTACAATACAAGTTTCAAGTGTACAACATAGTGATTCACAAGTTTTAAAGGTTATACTCCATTTATAGTTGTGAAATAGTGGCTATATTTCCCTATACTGTACAATATATCCTTGTTGTTTATTTACTTTATACATAGTAGTTCTTATCTCTTAATTGTCTAGCCTTATCTTTCCCTCCCCCTTCCCTCTCCTTGTTGGCAACTACTAATTTGTTCTCTGTATCTGTGAGCCTGTTTCTGTTTTGTTATATTTGTTTTATTATTTTAGATTCCACATGTTAATGATAACATAGAGTATTTGTCTCTCTCTGTATGACATATTGCACTAAGCATAATACCCTCTAGGGCCATCAACCATGTTGCTGCAAATGGCAGAATTTCATTCTTTTCTATGGCTGAGTAATATTCCAGTATGTTTGTGTGTGTGTGTATATATATACATACCACATCTTCTTCATCAATTCTTCTGTTGGTATACACTTAGGTTGCTTTCATATCTTGGCTTTTGTAAATAATGCTGCTATGAATATTGAGGTGCATGTATTTTTTTAACATCTTTATTGGAGTAAAGACACAGATGTAGGAAATGGACTTGAGGTGCATGTATTTTTTTAATTAGTGTTTTAATTTTCTTCAGGTATACAACTAGGAGTGGACTTGCTGGATCATATGGTAGTTCTATTTTTAGTTTTTTGAGGAACCTCCATAATGTTATCCATAATGGCTTCACCAATTTACATTCCTACCAACAGTGCACTAGGGTCCCCTTTTCTCCACATCTTTGCCAACGTTTGTTCTTTGTACACTTTTTGATGATAGTCATTCTGACAGATGTAAGGTGATATCTCATTGTGGTTTTGATTTGTATTTTTCTGATGATTAGCGATGTTGAGCATCTTTTCATGTGCCTGTTGGCCATCATATTTCCAAAGCTGTGTTGTTTTAAGCCACTAAGTTTGTGGTAATTTGTTACGGCAGCAATATGGAAGTAATACAGGGGCCTTAATGGGTGGCCCCTGTAAGGTTGAGGTAATCCATCAAGCAGTACTGCTCACTCTTTCCAAATTAAGAACACGCCAAATTTGGCTGCTCAATGGAAAAGCAGTGGGAATAATCACCCTTTCTCTAAATAGGTCTTGTATAATGAGTTTTAATCCTTAAGGGTCCTATTTTATGTTGGGCCAAATTGACTAGAATAGCCAAAACTATTTCGAAAAAGAACAGCATTGAAAGATTTACACTAGTTGCTTTCTTTTTTTTATGGAAAATTTAATCACATACCAAAGTGGAGAGAATGTGCCTCCATCTGCACATCACTTAGCTTCAACAATGACCAACTCAGCTGTTTTGTTTCCTCTACACCTCTATCCAATTGTCGCACCAGCTATCTTGAAGCAGATCACAGCCATCATATATTTTATAATGTTTCATAAAAGACAAGGGCCCCTTTTTTAAGTATAACCATATACACTACTTGCTTTCAAAACTTACTGTGAAGCCACAGTAATCAAGAAAGTGTGGTATTGGCAAAAGGGTAAACATATAGATCAATGGAACAAAATAGGAAAGAGTATAGAAAAAGATCCAAAATACTTATGATCAATTGATTTTCAACAAAGGTAACAAGGTATTCAATGGAGAAATGATAGTATTTTCAACAAATAATGCTGGAGCAATTGGATCACCATAAGCATAAAAATGAACTTTAACCCATATTTTAAAACTAACTCCAAATGTATCACTATTCTTAATGTAAAACCAAAACACTTCTAGAGAAATTCAAATTGACCTGGGTTAGGCAAAGATTTCTTACACAGGACTTCTAAAGCACAGACGCAGATGTAGAGAATGGACTTAAGGACATGGGGAGGGGGAAGGGTAAGCTGAGACGAAGTGAGAGAGTGGCATGGACATATATACACTACCAAATGTAAAATAGATAGCTAGTGGGAAGCAGCCGAGTAGCACAGGGAGATCATCTCGGTGCTTTGTGACCACCTAGAGGGGTGGGATAGGGAGGGTGAGAGGGAGATGCAAGAGGGAGGAGATATGGGGATATATGTATATGTATAGCTGTTCACTTTGTTATAAAGCAGAAACTAACACACCACTGTAAAGCAATTATACTCCAATAAAGATGTTAAAAAAAAAGACTGTATGGTACTGGCACAAAAACAGACACATAGATCAATGGTACAGAGTACAGAGTCCAGAAATAAACCCATGCACATATGGTCAATTAATCTATGACAAAGGAAGCAAGAATATACAATGGGGCAAAGTCTCTTTAATACATGGTGTTAGGAAAACTGGATAACTACATGTAAAATAATGAAACTAGAACATTTTCTCACATCATATAGAAAAATATATTCAAAATGGATTAAAGACAAATGTAAGACCTGAAACCATAAAAGTTCTGGAAGAAAACATAGGCAGTACGTTCCCTGACATCTTTCTTGGCAATTTTCTTTTGCATCTGTCTTCTCAGGCAAGGGGCAACAAAAGCAAAAATAAACAAATAGGACCTAAACTAAAAAGCTTTTGCACACTGAAGGAAACCATCAACAAAATTAATAAGCAACCTACTGAATGGGAGAAGATCTTTGCAAATTATATGTTCGATAAGGGGTTAATACCCCAAATATGCAAAGAACTCATATAACTAAATATCAAAAAAAAATCCTATTAAAAATGGACAGAGGGGCTTCCCTGGTGGCGCAGTGGTTGAGAGTCCGCCTGCCGATGCAGGGGACACGGGTTCGTGCCCCGGTCCGGGAAGATCCCACATGCCGCGGAGCGGCTGCGCCCGTGAGCCATGGCCACTGAGCCTGCGCGTCCGGAGCCTGTGCTCTGCAAGGGGAGAGGCCACAACAGTGAGAGGCCCGCGTACCGCAAAAAAAAAAAAAAAAACACACACACCCCAATATTCATAGCAGCACTATTCACAATAGCCAAGACATGGAAACAACCTAAATATCCGACAGATGAATGAGTAAAAAAGATGTGGTACCTATATATAATGGAAATGTACCCAGTCATAAAAAGAATGAAATCTTGTATTTATGTGAAATACCCTCCTTAGTGAATTATGTCAGATAAAGACAAATACTCTGTTTTCACTTATATGTGAAATTAAGAAAAAACCCAGAACAACAGAACAACTTAGCAAATATAACAAAGCAGAAACAGACTTACAGATACAGAGAACAAACTAATGGTTACCAGAGAGAAGAGGATTGCGGGGAGGGGTGAAACAGATGAAGGGGATTAAGAGGTAGAAACTACCAGTTATAAAATAAATAAGTCACAGGAATGTAATGTGCGGCACAGGAAATATAATCAATATTTTATAATAACTTTGTATGGTGTGTAATCTATACAAATATCAAATCACTATGCTGTAAACCTGAAACAAATATAATATTGTAAGTCAACTGTACTTCAATAAATGAAAATAAATTTAAAAAACAAAATAAAAGGAGAACAATGATTCAAAATGAAAAAAATAGAAAGACTTGGTATGCATTTGTTTTATAAATCTAGTTTTTCATCTATCCTGCTGGCTTCAAGCAGGATACAAGTCAATTGTAATTGTTCCAGCCACACCACTCAAGAACAGGTTGAAAGCCAAGGTCTTCAGTTCTGCCCATACTCCACCACTACAACTGGTTCAATGACATTTTTATCATTGAATCAAGTAGTTACTTGGGTGACTACAAACTTAGCCTTAAGTATGACTTAATTTGAAACATTCCCTTTTGAGTCCTTGACTATGTGTTACACAACAATGAATAGCTGAAAATAAAATGTTCTGTCTCCATGGCCATACAACCCTAAATAATCAAATGTAACTGTCAATTACTTGATGCAACTATCTGAATCAAATTGATTGAGCTGGCCAGTTTGGTTTGTTGATACTTTCATCTTCCTCTTTTCATTTTCCCCACCTCCACAGTGGCTTCCTTAGAAATCTTAAGTTTCCTAAAAGAAGGTAGAACTTACCAGTCAAACAAAAAATAGCAACATGAGGATAGGTGGGCTTTGGAAGGGGAATAAAATTTTCATAATAATGGACTGTACTCAAAATTCATCTGACCCCAGACAAGGCCTAAAAAAAATCAGAGGTCTCCGCATTAAGTCATTCATGCATTCATTTCACCAAGGAACTGCTCCCTTCTTGCACACTTTGATGGCCTGGGAGAAAGAAGTTGTAGAAGGAAACACACCCCCTCAGAATTCCTTCGGTAGTATCCAAATCTGCAAGGGGAGGACAAGGTTAGAGAAGAAACCTTGGCAATATGTGAGCAAAAGTATTTCAAATCCTAACTGGATACAACTCTCTCAGTTAGGGACTTAGTTTGTGTTCAGGGTACTCAATCTGTGACCATTTTCATGGACTCGGTAAAATGGTCAGGGTCTAAGGGATCATCAGTCCAGACAGCACCCAAATGATTCTATAATCATTTCCCCACTAAAGCCAACATTGGGGAAGACAATGGACAGAAAATTCTACAGTGATGACTGTTCCTGACGCTACCCAATTATCCACAAGTACAAGTACTCTTCTTCAGCATCATACTGTCAGTCTATCTTTTTTTTTTTTTTTTTTTTTTTTTTTTTTTTGCGATACGCAGGCCTCTCACGGCTGTGGCCTCTCCCACTGTGGAGCACAGGCTCCAGACGGACGCGCAGGCTCAGCGGCCATGGCTCATGGGCCCAGCCGCTCCACGGCACGTGGGATTCTTCTGGACCGGGGCACGAACCCACGTCCCCTGCATCGGCAGGTGGACTCTCAATCACTGCGCCACCAGGGAAGCCCCTGTCAGTCTATCTTATCTCTCTGGTTGGCAATGTCCTCCTCATCCTCTTCATCTGGCTTAACCAACTGCGCCATGCCGTATTATGTATCTTTTCCTCAGCAATCTCTCTTTCCTGGACATCTGCTACTGCAATAGCAGCAGCCCACACATACCGGCCAATGGCCTGCCTTCTACCCTGACTCTCTTCCTGGCCCGCTACTTTCTCCAGATAACAAACTACCTCCTCCCTGCTTCCACTTGGCTGCCATGGCCTAAATCTGGGCTATCTGTAACGTTCTGTGTTACCCACTTCTTTAGAGAGGGTCTCCATGGGTCTGGTGGCCAGCTACTGGATAAGAGTAAACACTTTCAGTGGAATCCTCATGTCCACTATGTCACCACTCTACTGTGCCTCCTTTACCTGTAAGATCCAGGCTGTGCTAAATCTGAAATTCTCTTACACTACTAGCCTCAGTGAACTGCTGCTGCTGGGTGGCAGTACATGAGCCTGATTTGGCCCTTTAGGTTCATCCTCATCTCCTATGGGCCCTCCTGACTTGCCCTCCACTATGCACCTTTCCATCCCAAAGTCATTCCCAGCTATAGTTCCCATTTGGCTCTGGTGGCCATCTTCTATGGTGCAGTCACCTCTATGTACCTAAATGTCATTCACTGGCATTCCAAGGTGAAAACAAGTTCATCGCTATCTTTTATTGCATCATCACAACCATGTTCCACACCATTATCAGTAGCCTGAAGCAAGGATGTGAAGAATGCCTTTATAAGGTAGGTAGGTAGAAGTAACTTATATTCACGAACTGAGACTGACTGCATGAGGCTCACGTATGTCTGGGGAACCAAGCATCGGATAACTTACTTCCATGCAAACAGACACCTACAACCCCTAAGCACCACGCCAAACATTTCGAGGGTTCCAGACTTGGTCCTAGCTCTTCATGAAACTGCAATGAGGAGTAAAGATAAATTACAGTAACAACGATATAAGAACAAAAATATAAGCAGGACATAGTAAGTGCTACAAAACATCTAAATCAAAATCATGGCATCCTGAAGAGAATGAGGAAGAGCTCACTTCACATTTCTTAGGGGGGTTCACGTTAAGCTTCATGGTGGAGTTGGCAACATCTGAACTGCCATTTTCAGTAAAGGAGAGTTTTTATGGGGCAAGATAAAGCAATGGGGAGAGCATCCCTGGCAAAGGTAACAGAAGAAACAAAATCATGGGGATGGTAAAGAGAATGATACAGGAAGGGGAGTGGGATTCTCTTTGACAGGAGGGGAAGGAATGTGAGAATGAGTGAAAGAAGAGGATGGAGAATTTAGCACTTATTCCAGCCAGGAACTGTCACTGGGGACTCTGGAGTCAGATTTTCTGGATTCAAATCCCAGTTCTGCCACACAGCTGTGTGACCTTAAGCAAGTTGTGTGAT
The DNA here is from genome assembly GCF_963455315.2 of Globicephala melas. Taxonomy (NCBI): domain Eukaryota; kingdom Metazoa; phylum Chordata; class Mammalia; order Artiodactyla; family Delphinidae; genus Globicephala; species Globicephala melas. The sequence goes on along the minus strand of NC_083335.1, from coordinate 12,164,182 downwards.
CTCTCTGGGCCTCCATTTATTAGTCATGAAACGAGGGAAATAGTGGTACCTACACCTCATAGGGTTATTTTGGGGATAAAAGAAGTTAAACCATGGGAAGTAGTTGGAACAATGTAAGTACTCATTAAATGTTAGCTATTATCATTGTTATCCTTGGTTTCCCCGTCACCCAGTGGAGTGAAATGTTCTCCAGGTACTCATCATTTCCGACTTGCTTCTATTTACACTCACAACTCTTTTGGGCACATAGTATGAGATCAAGCTATGTTTGAACCATAGTTGAATACATGAGGGATTCAGTGAATGAGTTAATAATGAGATTATTGCACTGAGAATTGCACTGAGAGTCTTCTTATGTGAGTCCCTGATGTAATTGAGTCTTCTTATGTGAGTCCCTGATGTAAAGTCAAGACTCTTCCGTGCAGCATATGCCTCTGTTCAACATGTGCTGCCTTCAGATGTCTGCATTTTCATTTATCCAGTCTTTGGAAGGTGGTATGGGGGTTACGTGTATGCAGAATTTATGAAGGCAGCCGGGAGAGAGAGGACAGAGCACTGAACAGCAAAGAGAACTCTGTTTGAACCCTGGCTTTGCTACCGTGTGATCTTGAGCAAGCCATTCAACTTATGAGCCTCAGTTTTTTCATCTCTAAAATAGGAATGATGATACCTTTGTTCCAGGGTTCTAGCGCCTGACATTCCAATTGAGGTTTCTTCCCAGTTTTGTATGGTAATAACATATTAAAACATGCTTGTTGGGTTTCCTAAAGTTTGACCTATAGAAGGGCAGGGACACTAAGCACACCAGAAGGAGGCAGAGTAAGGATATTCTGGGGAATATCCAGAATGTCAACAATTGATAACAGTGCCCACTTTCCAATGCTGATCTCTAACACAGCTGCCAGCCTCCTAGAGCTCAGAGCTATTCCGTGACTCAGCACAATGCCTCCAGGCTCTAATTTTCTCAGTACTTGGCAGGCAATAGGAGATCAATAAATGTTGAATTGATTTCAGTTACAAAATCACTCATCTACCACTCATACGATTCTCTGTCTCTGTCTTTCTCTCCTCCCAACTTGCTCCCTGCCCCATTCATGCATTCATTCATTCAACAAATACTCACTACCTACCTACCTACTGAGGGTCAGGCCCTCTGCTAGGTTTTGACAGGCACTACTGTAGTGGAAATTACCTTCTCATTCCATTTCCAGTCTCTGTCAGTCAGTCTGGCTGTCTGTTTGTCTTTCTCTTTCTCTTGATTTCATGTAGTATTGCTGTGATTTTATAAAACTTTTTACCTTTTCCCTGTTTATCTCTATCTGCCCCTGCCCAGTCACCACTAACCCACTTCAGTGTTGCTCTGCCCACAAACCCTGAGTTCCTGGTCCCTTATTCCCCATCTAATCTCCATCTAGTCTCCAGAGACAGCTCCTTTTCTGGGGAAATTGGCAAAGAGGATTTATTCCCTATACCACAAGAGAGGGGTCCCAGCTGGTTTCATACTCTCTATGTGCATGAAGGTCACCACCTAAATTTCTAGGATCTCTAGGGAGCTTCCAGGAAGTTCCAGAAAGGTCCTTTTTATTCCTACTCCTCATTCGCGCCCCAGGCATGCCCTGCCTGGTTTGTAGCTCCCCATCTGGAGTTCCTTTGTGCTCCTGGGAAGTGCTCAAACTAATCCATTCGTAGCCTCACTCAATCAAAATTCTGTAAGCACTTACTTCTCTCAAGATTTTTTCTATGCAATTATTCATTTAATCCTCAAAAAGAAAACCAATGAAGTATTAACACTGTCTCCCATTTACGAATGAGGAAACCTAGGCTTAGAGAGATGATATAACTAGCCCAAGGTCCCAGAGTTACTAACTGACAGAGTAGATTCAGAAATTTGAATCTCCTCCTAAGTATCTTTTCCCTCCAACCCTCACCCATCAGTGGACACCACATTATGAGACTGAGTGATAGACACATAGTGATTAGTGATTGAAGAAACAATGTCAGCGTTTATATCGTTCTAGGTCTTGGCATTTCCAACTACCAATCTGACATTTCCTCTTGAATGCCTTACAAGAATTTCAAACTCAAATGTCTCAAATTGAACTTAACATTTCCCTGACTCTTCCTTCTACTTCCCTCTGCTCAAACCAGTTCTCCCCTTCCCTGACAATAGCCCCTGTATTAGTTAAGGACACCACAATCTACCAAGTTGTCTGAGCCAGAATCATGCCCAGGAAGCTTTCTGTGCCCTTCTCTCTGTGTGTCCACCCTCACACCCATGCCCAATACTGATGATTTTACTCCTATGATGCTTTGCTAAACTCTGACCTATTTATACATCCCCACTGCCAGAACTGTAATTCAAAGCTTCATTACTTCTTGCCTTCACTTTTACAAAAACCACCACTCACCATTTCTTTCAAGTCTCTTTTATTGGTTCTTCCTCATCAATCCAAATGCTTAACACTGGAGCAACTCAGAGCTCAGTCCATAGACCATGTCTCCATCTACAGTTCCTCCCTTGTGATATCATCCAGTCACATCATGTTTAATATCATGTATGTGCCATCAATTTCCCAACTTTTAGCTTCAGAAGCACGTATCCCCTAAACTACAGATTAATATATCCAACTTCCTGTTGGACACCTACACTTGGCTAGCTAATAAACATCTTAAACTTAAAATGCCCTAAACCAAACTCCAGATCCTCCATAAATCCCAAGCCTATTCCTTATCCTAGGCTTCCTCTTCTAGGTAAATGATAACTTTGTTCTTTCTGTTGCTCAGGCCTTGCTGATCCCAGGATATAGCAAGCATACTCTTGCCACAGAGTCTTGCTATTTTCTGCATTGGAAATGTTCTTACACTAGATATATATTTAATTCATTCTTCATGTCATCTAGGTCTCTACTCAGATGACATCTTAGCAGACATGACTTCCCTGACCACCCTGTATAAAATAGCACAACTTCTCCCCCATCACTCTCTACCCCTTTATTCTGCTTTTTTCTTCGAAACACTTATTATTACCTAACAAATTACATACTTATTTGCTTATTTGTTTATGATCTATCCCAGCCGTCTAGAATGAAAGCTCCATGAGGACAGGGGATTTATTTTGCTCACTGCAGTATCCAAAGCACTGAGGAGGGTTCCTAGAACATAACAAGTACTCAGTGAATATTTGCTAAATTAATGAATAAATGAGATAAATAAATTAATATTTTTATTAGTAACTATATATACTCTGTATTCTTCAACCCCCAGTCACATGCTTATGCTGTTGTATCTGCCTGGAATGCCTGTGAAATTTTACTCATTCTCCTAAGTTCCGGTTCAAACGTTGCTTCCTCTGTAAAGCTCCATCAAATGCTCCCCTCCTCAGGCAGAATTAATCTTCCCCTTAAGTATCTTTGTACTGATCTAACCCTAGTATATGACTCTCTACCATACTCATCAGTTTCTGCCTTAGGTTGGCGTTATCTATGTACCAGGATGGTCCCGTGACAAAACATTGAGCTCCTTAAAGTGTATTCCCTGAAGTGTCTAGGATAGTGCCTAGAACATTGTTAAACTGAATGGAAGGAGGCTGAATGCTTATTATCAAAGTAGACAACTCCAATTAAAGATAATTAGCCTTGAGAATGGCAGTGTTACCAGCAACTCAATTAATGAGCTCTAATTGCTCTTCCCAGACATGGACATTAACTGGTATACAGCTTTGGGCTGTGACATGCATGGATCTCTTCATTGTTAACTTTAGTTCTGTGAGTTGTTGCTGCTGCTCTGCCTCTTCCTCCGAGCTACAGGCATAAGGACTAGGGAGTCCAGAGTGGGGTCCATGCCTTCCCCATTAGACTGGGGGAAACTCCCTGGTGTGGAACAATGCTTTTTTCTAAGGCTGGGGGCTACTTAGAGTGAGTGGACAATGTCTCCCTAGTCATATTGGGAGATCTTTAGAGTAAGGAGACCATTGCTTCTCCATCACGCTGGGGATACATCAGGGTAACAACAGTTTCTCCCAACAGACAAGCTTCCCCAGGGTGAAGATCATCTCCTGTTAAAAGTTGAAGTCCTCTTACTGTAAAGAAACTGTGTCTCCTCTATTGGAATTAAAGTTCCACCATGTAAGGGACTCAAGTCTATATGAAATGGGAGAACCATCTCTTGGTGATCCCAACCAGTCTCATGGCTTTAAATATCATCTATATGCTGAAGACTTCCAAATTAGTATCTCCTTCCCAAGACCTCTCCCCTAAGCTCCAGACTCCTATCCACCCGTCTAATCTCCTGATTTGATTACTAAAGAGCCTCTAATTGATCTCCTTGCTTCTATTCTTGCCACCCACCTATACTTTCCTTCTCAACAGAGAAGCCAGAATGATCTTTTAAAAATATAAGTCAGATCATGCCACTTTATTCAAAATACTTTGGATCTAAGTATTTTTTATTGTGGTGAAATACACATAACATACAACTTACCATTAGTGATTCTTAGTGCATTCAGTGTCGTGCAATCATTACCACCATCTAGTTGTAGAATTTTATCACCCCTACAGGAAACCCCATATCCATTAAATAGTCAATCCCCATTCTGCCCTCTGGCAACCACTTATCCGTCTTCTGTGGCTGTGGATTTGCCTATTTTAAACATTTCATATAAATGGAACCATACAATATGTGGCCTTTTGTGTATGGCTTCTTTCACCTATCATGATGTTTTCAAGGTTCATCCATGTTGTAGCACGTACCCATACCTCATTCCTCTCTATGGCTGAGCAATATTCCATTGTATGGCTATACCATATTTTGTTTATCCAGTCATCTGTTGTTGGACATTGGGTTGTTTCCTTTTATGGCTATTATGAATAAGGCTGCTATGAATATTCATATACAAGTATCTATTTGCATCTCTGTTTTCAATTCTTTGGGGTATGTACATAAAAGTTCTGGGTCATATGGTAATTCTATCTTTAACTTCTTAAGAAACCAACAAACTGTCTTCCACAGTGGCAAGATCTGATTTTCACTCAGAATAAAATTCCATACAATAACCTAAAAGGCCCTACATGATCTGATCCACCACCTACTAACTCTCTGACTTTACTCACTCTACTTTAGCCATCCTGGCTTCTCTTGTTGTTCCTCAAACTCACCAGGCTTCAAGGTCTTTACACTAGCTGTCTCCTCTGCCTGGAACATTCTTCCCCAGATATCTCTGTGATGCTCCTTCACTTCCTCTAGATTTTTTGTTCAAATGTCACCTACTTCTCTAGGTGAAATTGAAAACCTAGTCCCACTCCAGCACTCCCTATCCCCTTCCCCTGCTGTATGTATATATCCCTGCAGTCTTCTAGAGGTACCATAACAAAGTACCACAGACTGGGTGGGTTAAAGAACAGAAACTTATTTTCTCACACTTGTGGAGCCTACAAGTCTGAGAGTAAGCAGGGTTTATTTCTTCTGAAGCCTCTCTCTTTGGCTTATATATGGCTGTCTTCTCCCTGTGTTTTTTACAAGGTCTTCCCTTTGTACATGTCTCTGTCCAAATTTCCTCTTCTTATAAGGACATCAGTCACAATGGATTAGGGCCCACCCTAAAGACCCCAGTTTAATTTAAAACTCTTTGAAGTTCTTATCTACAAATACAGTCACATTCTGAGGCACTGGCGGTTGGGACTTCAATATATGAATTTGGAGGGGACACAGTTTTGTTCATAACACCTGTTTTATATTTTTCCTTAGCACTTATTAATATATAGTAAAACATACTATATATTTTATTCACATATTAAATGTATTCTTTGTTGTCTATTTCCCCAACTAAATATTCATTCATCCAATATATTTTTATTGGGGACCCATATTCCACTGTGCCTAGAATAGTTCCTAGAATATAAGTCCCCAATAGATATATATTGGATGAATGAATATTTCCTTTACCAGACTTAGAGGTTCCTGAGGACTGAAACTCCTTAGAGAATAAAAACTACCTCTCCCTCATCACCCAGGCCTTTCTTTCTTCATGGTCAGGAACCACTTCTCTTCTCGACTAGGCTGTGATTCTTCTCTCATTAAATACCAAGGGTAGTGTGTTTTCTTTATATGAAATCATTCATTTCAAGTCCAATGCTAAAAGAAAAAAATCAATGCCTAGTGAATAAATTCTCTTTAATGTGTCATGTTAACAAAACTGTAGATTTATGACCCAACCATTTACCCTCCCTGCTTTGATGTTGGGCTTTTGATGCTAATTTGATTCATTTATCTCTTACCAATGTACAAAGACTGCTGAGCACAGGAACTTTTTGGTGCAGTAGAAAAAGTACTGAGCAAAAACTAAATAAAAAATGAGTCCAGGTTCCGCCATTTGTCCCTAACTTTTTGTGCAACCTCACACGACTTCCTCTCTGAAGGACTCTGTTTCCTCAGGTGCAAAAGGAGAGGATAGGGGAAAATTTCTATGTTCCCAATCTTACTGAATGCCACCACATTTACCCAATTGCTTAAGCCAAAATCCTTATTATAACCCTGGATTTCTCTCTTTTCCTCATCCCTTATATCCAGTCCATCAGTAAGTCCTGTCCTGTCTATTCTATCTTCTAAAAATATCTCCTATCAGATATATACTTTCTGTTTCTACTACTACTACCTTAGTGTAAGCCAACATCATCTCTAACCTGTACTACTACAATAATCTCTTATCTGGTTTACCCACCTGAGTCTTTTTAAATGTCATATCTAAATATAATATTTATGTCATTCTCCTATTTGCAACCAATTATTTCTCCCCATTACTCTCAGGAAAAAGTTCCATAACCTGGTGTCTAAGAATTCTCATGACCTGGCTTCTACTTAACTCTCTAACTTCATGTCCTGCCTCATTCCTCATGCTTCAGTCCTTAAATACTCTCCCCCACTAAGATCCTACTTGCTCCAGTCCCTTAGCCTGGACTTGGGTCCTGTTCACAACTCCCACCAGCTACACACTCATACCTCTCCCCTTCATAAGACCACTCTCACTCATCTGACAAGACTCACCTGAGGTGACATCTCATGCTGGAATTTTTCCCTTTATCCTCACTTTACACCAATTGTCTCTCAATTGTGCTTCCACAAAGTTTTGCATCAACTGATAACAACATTAGCTCCTTGTACTGTAATTGTTCACTTAGCCACCATTCTCCCCCTATGAGACAATGAACTCAATGACAGGAATAATGTCTTATTCATCTCAGTATCTCCAGTGCCAAGCCCAAGCACCTTACACACAGTAGATACTCAGAAAGTAAGTTGAAAAGAAACTCAAAGTTCCCTTCTAGGATAAGTGGAAATACCCATGAACTTATACATTGGACCAAGTCATAAAAATTTAGTTCAAGTCCCTACTCAGTCCACTTCCTGTGTGACTGAAGTGCATCTGTGTGAAATAGATGCTAGTCAATAAGATTTAGTGAGCTTTTACTATGTGCTAGGCACTGTGTTGGGTGTTTTACCCAGAAAAATCTCAATTAATTCTCACAAACAACCGTCTGAGATAGATATTATTATTATTACATTATTACTGTTTTAGAGATGAGGAAACAGATTTCATGTTGATAACTGAACTGATCACAGTCACAGAAGTTGGGATATAGAGTACTGGGGACTCTTTACAAAGAAGTAAGGAGACACAAAGTCATCTGGCCTCCAAGTCGAGGGCACTGGTGGTGAGAGACCAATAACAAGTTGTGACCTCTGGGGCAGAGGGGGACAGTGGCTCCAGTAGGCATGAGAGGCTGGCAGCCAGCCCCAGAGTAAACTTGGTAACAGTCCAAGGAAAGTGGTAGAGTGGGTGAGGGAAAGAAGGAAAGTTTTTTTGTTTTGTTTTGTTTTTTTAAACCAGCTTCATTCACTTTATTTTTCTTATAGAGAACTATGTGGTGGCTACAGCTGGAGCCTGAGTCCTCTGCACGGAAACTCTGGTGTGGGTCTTTACAGGATGGTCAGTGAATTCCTGATACAGAGACTTGGTGAACACAGTCTCTTGCCAGAGATCAGGAGTGATATAACTGTAGGTCTTGGAAATGGCATCCAAATTAGCCTTGGTGAAGTTACCCAGCGTGGCAGTGCAGCCCCCCGCAGAGGTGTAGCAGCAGTCAATGCCAGCCATCATCAGTAGCTTCTTGGGCACGATGCCAGGGCCCCTGGGGGCAGGGAAGAGGCGCACCAGCACAGAGCCACAGAGGCCAGTCACCTTGCAAGGGACGGTATGGGGCTTGCAGATCTTGTTCCCCCAGTAGCCTCGTCGCACGGGGGCAATGGAGAGAGAGCTTGGCCAGAATGATGGCCCCACGGATGGCAGTGGCTACCTCCTTAGAGCACTTCAACCAACATGTCCGTTGTAATCCCTGATGGCAACAAATGCCTTGAACCTGGTCCGCTGGCCAGCACGGGTCTGCTTTTGCACAGGCGTGGTCTTCAAAACTTCATCCTTGAGGGATGCCCCCAAGAAAAAGTCAACGATCTCAGATTCCTTGATGGGCAGAGAAGAGAGACAGATCTCCTCCAGGGACTTGATCTTCATGTCCTTGACCAGGAGGCCCAGCTTGGTGACGGGGAGACACTCCTTGTCCTCGGCCTTGCCTCCGCAAGCTCCGCGGCCTCGGCCCCCGGCCCCGGACGCCGCTGCTCTAGATACTGTGAGATAGGTCATCAGCTTCTAGTTTTGCCTCCTTTTCCTTTTTTTCCCTTAAAGGGTGTGTGTGTGTGTGTGTGTGTGTGTGTGTGTGTGTACTTGGGGGTAGGAGGAAGCAGGTGTAACTGGTTGAGTTTAACTGAGTATGAAATCTATTTATGGACCATGGGTGGCACTATTTTTTATGTGTGTTGGTTACCAACTGCCTCTCTCCCTGCCCTTTCCTTGGCTCCCTTGAGTCACTCTGCACTTCCTGGGCACCCTACTCTCCAAAGCCACAGGGGGCTTCCCAAAGAGAACATCCCCAGATTGTCCTTCCCCAGAATGTTGTCAGGGTTTCAAGAAAAAAGCAAGGGCAATCAACCCTAGGTGTTTCTTGGCAAGGATTCACAAGAAAATCCTGCCACTGACATCTGATTTGAGTCTGAGAATATCTTGGGGGGGGGGGCGGTCATTCACCATCGTACTCTGAGATGAAGCTTTAAGACAGAAGGAAAATAATGGAGAGACTGGGTCCACTGATAATAAAAACTTATAGAATAAAACCCCTTTCTCTAGGAAGAAGCCGCTTCTTTCTAGAATGTCTGAGTTGACAAGCAGAATGTAAGCTGGGGATCGGCACCTATGTGACCTCTTGGGCCAGGCACTCTTAGGCAGAGAACAAGCCTGCACAACTTTGTAATGGATCAGATTCCCACAAAGGCTCGCTTACCCACAAAATACAGCCATATTTCTTCTTTTGGTATCTTGGCACACTCAGTTCTCTCTGCCAAGAATGACCTTTCTCCTCTTCTCAACCTTAGGCTTCTATTTATTAATCAAGCCTCTGCTCAAGTATCCTCTCCTTTGTGAAGACTTCCCTGATCTCCAGGCAGCTAAACAGCTTCTTATTCCTTTGGAGTCCCACGGTGCTGTGCTTAGACTTCTACTCCAGCAATTTTACACTGTTTTTGATCAAAGTTCTGTCTGCCTTGCTGGATCTCAAGCTCCTCAAGGAAAGGTGCCATGGCTAACACAACCTTGTATCTTATCCTGGCCCCCCAATTTCACTCCCCCAATCTCACCACTACTTGAACCACACAGGGCCTGGCACACTGTAGGCACTCAGCATATAAGGAACGTTGAACAAATATGGAACAATGTGAGGAATACTTGGTGTCAAGTAATAGGATACAGAAAAAGGAGAATTCCAAAATAAGAATCCAGTTTCCCAAAGCACCGAGCTGATCTCCCTGTGCTATGTGGCTGCCTCCCACTAGCTATCTATTTTACATTTGGTAGTGTATATAAGTCCATGCCACTCTCTTACTTCGTCCCAGCTTACCCTTCCCCCTCCCCGTGTCCTCAAGTCCAGGTGGGTTAGGGAGGGTGGGAGGGACATGCAAGAGACAGGAGATATGGGGATATATGTATACGTATAGCTGATTCACTCTGTTATATAAAGAAAAACTAACACACCATTGTAAAGCAATTATACTCCAATAAAGATGTTAAAAAAAAAAAGAATCCAGTTTCCCAATAGAGCCTTGAAAAATCTCTGATGGATCAAGCTGATTCCTCTGCTGGCTGATGAAGTCAAATTCTCACAAGCCACAGAAGTGGCCGTTTCAGTCAGCACTGAACAATTTCTTCAGTTTGGCTTTTGGGCAAGCCCTCTGCTTCCACCTATAGCACTATTTCGTGACATTCAGAGCCTAATTGCCATATTCCCTCTTGGCCCATAGTTAATGAACACATTTCCTTCCCTGATAGTGGAGCCACTCTGCAGGCCTTGTAATGGTTGGGAATGTTTCACGGTGGTGCTTTCTGGAGATAGCTTCTGGAGGTCACCTTGAGGATGACCTCCTTTCCTGCCATATTCTAAACTCATTGCTGTGGAGGTAGAATCAGTCCTGAGGAGCTCAAGATCTCTGGGAGGCTGGACATGGAAGAAACATGACTGGCCTCCCTGGTCTCCAGCCCCTTCTTTCCAGGTCCATTGTCCATTCACAGTTAACAAATGGATATAGGGATAACAACTCTACCTACTCATGATGGTCAAGTTAGCTTTTCCAGTATGTTAATCCCTTCCTTTACCTGCTGTTCTATTGACATGAGAAACCCCAGATCACCAGGTGGCAGCCAAAGCTTTAAGTTTATTAGGAATCTTACAGTGTCCCCTGGTAGACGTATCCACCTTCTAGAAACCAGGCCACCTAGAACCACAGAACTTAAAGTTTTCAAGTGGGTCATTGGAAATGATGGTGAGTGGGGCCACTCCTTCTTCCACCCATTTCCCCCATATCTATGTAGTCTACCTGTTGGAGATGGAGCACCACATAATGACGATTCGTTCAAGACATAGACTGCTTCATTAAAGGACAGAATCTCCAAATCATAGGCATCATATCTAAGATGTTGCCTTATCTGAGCCTTCAAGAGACTATGCTAGTACTCTTTTAGGTTGGCAGCTTCTGGGTAATGTGACATATGACAGAACCAGTGGATTGCATAGTGACACACCCATTGTCATTCCTCCTTTGCCATGAAGTGAAATCGTTAATGCAAAGTAGTAATATGCAGGACCTCATGTTGGAAAATCAGACTTTCTTTGAGAACTCAAACAGTAGAGTTGTCTGATGCACTGCAGGCAAGAAAGGTAAGTCCTTACTCAGGATAAAAGTAAATCTACAGGGCAGGATGTAATCAACTTGCCACTAAATGTCTGGTTTGTCTCTTCAAGGGAAAGTACCATATTGAGGTTTTAGCATTGGCCTCTGGTACTGAAAGATCAGAAAGATACTCAAGATACCAAGTGGTAGTAGCTAATAAGTCTTGGTAAGAGAGAGCCCATGTTGTTGGTCCAATATGTAGTTTCTATCTCTGATATCATGATTACTCCATTCATAGGTGCATTGTGCAAGTGCTGGTATTCCAAAAACAGAGGCTGGCTGACATCTACTGAGAAAGTCATTCTGTTGACTTGTTTAATGCTTCTTTTTCAGTAGATGTTCTCTCATGAGCCTTACTGTGAGACATAAAGATCCTCACACTGTGTGCACGCCTTTAGGTCCATCCACATGCCTCTCCTTTTGCCTTGACCTTCCAATCTTGCTTCTCCCAACAACTTGACCAACCAGTCAAACTATTCACCACTGCCCAGAAGTCCATATATATGCTTATTTATGTCTCCACCCAAAGTGGATGATTGATCAGCTCTGCAACTTGAAGCATTTTTCCTTACTACTGTATTTCAGAGTTGCCTCAGACTGGGCCTGTAGTGCAGCTGTCATTCATTATTTGTTCACATCAACACAGGAACCAGACTCAGGCTTTTTCCTCCTCTGTCAACCAGTCATAGAGAAGGCCTTATGAGGCCACAGATGTGAGCTGAAAGAGAGGCCTTATTGCAACAACAGGGACTGGGGCACTGGTTCAAGTAACTTACTCATTCCCTCTGGACATACTCAGATCTAATTCCAAATACACTACTTCTATCATACCATGGATTGCTGCTGTGACGGCCCAATCTTATGGGTCTGACAGAACCCGGTTCACGAGGGAAGTTCTGGTTGCATAGTCGATTAATGTCCCATGGACAGACACTCATTCATTCTCTACCAGAACCAAATAGCAAATATGCAGTTTCTTTCTAAATGGTATATATTTCTCTGTGGTAGACAGTGTGGACTTACTTCAGAACCCTAGGGGTTTGTGCTTCACCTTTACTGTTCAGGTTCACCAGAGACTACATGGCATCTTCATCTACCACAAATATCTCTAGCACCATGGAATCTGCCAGAGGGTTTATCCCAAGAGACAGTGCCACTTGTACTACAGCCAGACCTTCCTTCCTCAATGCCTTTTCTTGCTTTTAGTCCCACTTAACATGTCAAAGTCGTCTCATAGATGGGTCAGGCCAGTATTCCCAATTACAGTATATGTAGTCTCCAAAATCCAAACAGACCTACCAAGCACTGTGGTACCTTCTCAGTAGTAAGAGATGCAAGGTACAATAACATGTCCTTTTCAAGGAAGAGGCATGCCTGCATGGCCCAGATAACTTGATCCTTTAAAAATTCACCAAAATGACAAGTCCCTGGGTCCTTATGAGATTTATCTACCACCCTCTGGAGTTTATGAATCCAAAATATTTGCTACTTCCTCTTTATCAGAGCCAAGTAAATTGATATTATCAATATAGTGGACTAGCATAAGATCCTACAGAATTTCCAGACTATCAAATTCTTTTGGGAATATTCTGACAAAGAGCAGGAGAGTTAAAATAGACCTGCACGAAGACCATTAATATAGGCCACTGTCTATCCAGGTGAATGTAAATAACTTCTCATCCTTCTTTCTGATGAATATTCAAACAAATCCTTTAGCTATATCAAAGTCACATACCAAATACCAGAGGATATATTAATGATCCATTACAGTAAGAACACCATATCTAGTATAGAAGCACTACTAGGGGCTATTCTGTGTTAAGTTTATGTTAGTTTATCCTCATCTGCCAAGATCTACATGATTTTTGCAGGGTGAATTATATGGGATCAGAATATGGATTACCACTCCTGCAGGGTTTTGTGTGGACATAGCTTTTCAAATAAGTTGAGTAAATACCTAGGAGCATGATTGCTGGGTCATATGGTGAGATTTTGTTTAGTTTTGTAAGAAACTGCCAAATGTCTTCAAAAGAGGCTGTATCATTTTTCATTCTCATACTTAATGAATGAGAGTTCCTTATATGTGGAACCTAAAAAGGAAAAATTCAGAGAAATTGAGGATAGAGTGGTGGTTACCAGGGGTTGGGAGTGGGGGAAACAAGGAGATATTGCTCAAAGGGTACAGACTCCCAGTTATAAGATTAACAACGTAGTGACTATAGCTAATAATACTGTATCATATATATCATATAGTCGGAAGGAGACAGTGAAAATATCTTACAATGTGATAAAGCTAAAACTTAGTTATATCCTTGGAGCCTTGTGTGAGCACAGAAGAGGAGCATTTGAGTTTGCAGAGGGACAGAAGTGTCATGGAGGATTCCATGGATGAAGTGGCTTTTGAACTGGATTCATTTTACCCTTCCTTTTCCTAACTGCTGGAGATACAACAGTGAGCAACACAGACACAACCACTGCTCTCTTGGGGCTTATATTCTAGTTAGGTGTGACTCAAATAAGCATAACTAAAAATTTTTTAATTGCCTTTAATTATGAGAGAGGAAGGGATGGTGAAAACAAGGGAAACATTGCAAAGGCACAGAGATGTAAATGCACATCATGTGTCTGGGGACTCAGAACCCATCAAGTGTGGCCCCAATATAAGCAGGGTTGGGACTCAGGTAAACTGAGTGAAACATCTAGGGCACAAAAAATTTAAGGAAGCACTCACTCTTAGGTTCATACCTTAGGCACCTCACTCTAGTCCCAGCTTTGAGCACAGGGTTTGTAATGGGGAGCTGGAAGAATTTAGATCAAGACACCAGACTGGGGCCATATTGTGAAAAGTCTTGCAAGCTTTACTAAGAAATTGGAGCTTCAGCTTTAGGTAATGGGAAATCATATTTATGCTTTAGAAAGGTCATTTTACAAACTGTGGGAAAAGGAGTAGGGTCAGTATATGACAGGAATCAGATGGCCATTGAAAAGACAACTGCTTTTCTCTGTATGTGACAATCATGGCTATTTTTGAGGGCTGAGGGGAAGGAAGGAGACAGCACAGAGGAAGGCATTCAAGAACTGAAATGAGTGAACTCCAGGAGGGCAGGGACAGTTATCAATACTATTTCATTCTCAGTTGTAGACCCCAGTACCTTTGACAGTGCCTGGAGCATAGGAATAGTTTAATAACTATTTGTGAATGAATACATGAGTAAATGGAAAATACAGGAGCAAGATCCCTCAGGATCTTGGAGAGAAGAGATTTTCAGGGTAGGAATTTGTCTTATAAAGGAGAGGGACACCCCTTTCTTGGGAGAAGAGGCTAACACAAAGGTGATAACTCTCTGCCAGGAGATTGCACTGTGAAGACAAATGTAATGCCAGTGATCTTCTTAGGGGATGTAGCAATAATAAGACTGAGGACTAGAAGACAGTGAAGCAAGATATGCATGGCCTTGGGTCAGTGGTAGGGTAACTTGAGTGACAAAGTCTCCAAGGGTTTTCCATGGGCCAGGGAAGCTCCCAAGCTATTGAATTGTTGTGATTTTCACAGACTCTAAAGAAGCTGTATATAAAAATCAATATATCCAATCCTCTCTCCCTCTCTCTCTTTCACACACACACACACACACACACACACACACACACACACACACACACACACACACACGAGAACCACAGTCAACTTACAATGGTCAGGAATGCTTTTCCCTGAGGATTATTTATGCCAAGTTTGAAGAAAGGCAGTTGAGTAGTGAAACTCAAAAAGTTTCTCATTCTACCCAGGGAAAAATAATCAAACAGAGCTAACGAGGTACAATGGAACTGACAATTTAAAAAGAACATTTTTATGGGAAGAAGAAACAAGATGGTTCACCTGGTATTCCCAACAGATACATTGTTATGTAAAGTCTGCAAGGGTACTCAGATATTCTGGGATGAAACAACACTGGAAAGACCAAAAGTTAGACTAAGGAGATGGTCTTTGGATGGCATAGTCATACCAAGCTGTTAAGAGGTTGCTGAGGTCATTTGGGAGACACCCTCAGCCTTTCAAGAGCATTTGAGGGCTAAGGCAAGCTCCTCTTGCCATTTATAACTGTCCTACATTGGACAGTTGGAGTCCAAAGTTGATCATTTATGAGTCATTTTATAGACTGTGTCCAAAATACACCACTCAGCAAGACGTTAATAGATATGCCATGAAAAAGAGATTCTCTGGTCTAGTCAGTGTGGAAAATACTGGGCTATATACAATTAATCTGTATGCTTTATTGCAGTATGTTTCAAAATCTTTAATATAGTAAATGGATACTATATCCAAGAAGGAGATAAAGTTTGCTGTTTCCCCAGTTATTTAACCCAGAATACCTGACTAGGGTTTTACAGACTATCATTTGGGAAACATTGTTCTAAAGCATCATTCCTGGAAGGCTATTATTAAAATGCAAATAGAACACTTAGGGGAAAGTAATACATTAACTATTAGCACCCACTTTCATATTTGATGACAACATGTTCCTGGAGGGATAGAGTATCAGAAATATACGTTGTTCTCAGGAAGCTCACAGTCTATTGGTGACAGAGAAGAAAGAATGAAATACACAATAAATATTATGGTAAGGAATTACATATGCTATAAGATGGTGGTGTCTTGGAAGAGGGTGGTGGTGGTGAGAAGGGAAAGAAATTGACAGATTTGGGAACTATTTTAGAGGTAAGATCAATAGAACTTAGTAATGGATTGAAGAATGTAGGGTGAAGAAAAGGTGAAAGTGAAAAAATGACCCTAAGGGGTTTGATTTTGCAACCACATGAGTGACGATGCCAATCACTGTGACAGAGAGTGGAAAGGGGAGACGGTTGTGGGAAGACAATGAGTTTAACCTGTGGGAATTCTAAAGGTAGTTATTTTCAGGATCACCCTACATGGCTGTTATCACTCTCTCTGCTCTGCTACATGGTAATATGAACCAGTTCTCATGAGAGATGTCACATTAAAGATTCTGTCTAAGTCATTTATCCTCTTACTTATTTCTATGGTAGCTTAATTGATTAACTGAAATACCAGACATGGCCTACAGCAGTTAGGACTTCACAGACAAAACACAGCTATTCACAGAATAACGTTGTTTCTGATCAAATATAGGAGATAACCAGATTAA
This sequence comes from Globicephala melas, assembly GCF_963455315.2. Classification (NCBI taxonomy): domain Eukaryota; kingdom Metazoa; phylum Chordata; class Mammalia; order Artiodactyla; family Delphinidae; genus Globicephala; species Globicephala melas. Next base: position 12,147,692 of record NC_083335.1, on the reverse strand, counting down.
TGGATTAAAATTAACATTTATAAAACGTTTCACATTAAATGGGTGAAAATACAGCAAATTGTATGTAGTGTTTTAAGAATTTCTATTTACTCAATCAACCAATATTTACTGTGTGTCCAGTAACTGCCAAGTTCAATACTGAATTACACAAAGATGAATCAGTCAAAGTTCTTTCTATTGAATTGTTCAGAGTCTTGGAGTAGATGGGTGTCACAGACATGAAAAATTAAATGAAATAAAGTTTTAGAGGTTTTGTGATAAAAGGCCATAATGGACTTAGTAAGGGAACAATGGTGGAAATATGCCATTCTAGTTGAGGATGGGCAAAGAACTTGACACAAACTCATTCTTGCACAATAGAAAAGATGTTTTCCAAGTGGACAAAATAGTGAGATGGAACACAAGAATGACATTCCAGAAAAAAAAGAACATTATTGCAAAGACATAGATGTTTAAAATATGTCTTGCAGGTAATAAGAAGCAATTTAAGGATTTTAAGCAAAGAAGTAATAAGTCAGACTTATGATTTATAACGATAACTCTGGCAATTATATGGAGGGCAAATCAGACAGAACAAGGCTCTTCCTGAGGGCCCTGAGGGCAAGAAAGCAATTAAAAGCTTCTGAAAGAGTTCAAATAGGAGATAATGGAGCAGTATCTGTGGGGATGGAGAGGAGATAGATCAAAGAGATGTCAAAAAGGTAGAACTTACTGACTTTCTGCATGTGCTATGGACATCAAGAATGGAGTCTAAACTTAATTCTCTTATTTTTTTCTACATGAACAACTTAATTGATAGTACTTCTTTCAGTAAGATGGGAAGATTGGCAGGGGGAAGTTTGGGGTGGAAGATGATGATTTTAGTTTTAACATGAATGTGAAGTATCAGAGAGATGTGAAGATACTCGTTACACATTTAGATATATGAGCCTGGATTCCGATGAAAGGTCTAGCTGGAAATATATTTAAGAGTTGGCAATGTGTATGTGGTATTTGATTAAGAGGAATGGAAGGACTTCTGCTTCCTAGTAGGGTGGACAAGCACCCTTGTCAAAAACACTACATTTTAAAAAATGGATAAAACACTAACACACACATACAAATGAATAAAGACAAAGAAAGTATGATGAACATAATGAAACATGACCTCTTTGTCATGCATAGAACAACTCCAACCAAAAATGGCAGGATTCATTTGCTTTTCATCGGTATAGGGAGCATTTAACAAAATTGATCATATGTTTCACAACACAGAAAGCCTCAACACACTTATAAAGACTGAAATCATTCAAAACATCTTCTTGACTTCAATGGAAGTAACCTAGAAACCAACAGTAAAACAATAAATAAAATATATTTTACATTATTAAATAATCAAAGGATCAAAGATAAAATCACAAGTAAAAAATATTTCAAAGTGAAATAGAATAAATACAATGAATATGTCAAAATTTGTGGTAAGCAGCTTTAACAGACATTAGTAGAATATGTGTGTGTATATATATATATTCTCATATTACAATCGAGGAAACACTGAAAATCAATTTTTAAGTCTACATTATAAGAAGTTAGAAAAATAATGGTAAAGTTTAACGTTAGACTATTATAAGGAAGAAAATAAGAAATATCTGGTTATAAATCAATTTAATTTTAAAAATATAAAATAGAGAAAAATGAAAGGGACAAAACTGTGTTCTTTGAAAAGCTGAATAAAATTGATAAAATGTCTAGTTAGACTGGTTAAGAAAAAGAGAAAACAGAAATTACTAATATCAGAAAAAAGGCATATTGCAAGAGATCCTAAAGATATTTAAAACTAATGAGGTTATTGTGAACAAATGTATGCAATTAAATTTAAAATTTAGAGGAAAAAAAAGCAAATTGCTTGAAAATATGATTTACCGAAGCTGAAAAAATAATGCACAGGAAATCTGAATAATCCAATATCTGTAAAGAAATTTACTCTATTACTTAAAACTTTCCCATAACAAAACCCCAGACCCAGCATTTAAGAAAGAAATAGCATTAATCTTGCAAAATTCATACACATAACTAAATAAGAAGAAAGACATCTCAGATATTTTTTAAGAAACCAACAAAACTTTGATTCCAAAATCTGATCAGGACATTGAAAGAAAGAAAAATTACAGACAAATCTCTCTCATGAATATAGATGTTAAAAAAAAAACCCTTACTAAACCTTTAACATTTCAAATCTAGCAATAAATAAAACAATAGAATATATCACAATCAGGTGATCTTCATTCTGGGTATCCAAGGGTGGTTTATCATTCAAAAATCATTCAATGTAGTTCATCACATTACCAAAGGTAAAAAGAGAAAAATCAGAACCATATTAATAGAGGCAGAAATGGTATTTGACAAAATTTAAAACATGCTCGTGGTAAACGTTTATAGCAAAATAGGAATGACAGGCAACTTGCTCATTCTAAGAAAAAACATTTCAAAAAGACTTCAGCAAACATTACATTCAATGGCAAAAATGAAATATTTTACCATCACTATTAAAAAAAAACACCAGGGATGACTTCTATTATCACCTTTAATCAAGTTTGTACTGCAGGTCCAAACTAGTACAATAAAACAAGAAAAAGAAATTAAAGTCATAAGGATGAGAAAGGTTGAAATAAAATTTTCATTATTTACACACGAGATTGGATACTTAATGAAACCAAGGAATTTATGAACATACTCTTAGAATTAAGTGAATTTAGCAAGTCAGGATACAAAAATCAATTTTATTTATTTCAGCAACAAACATTGATTAAAAAGGAAATTTTATCATCCTGAACAACATGGATACTCCTTCCCAGCAATCTTCCTGTGCCATTTGTTCACTTCACACAGGCGCCATCACACACAGCTGCTACCTGAGAGGAGTGCACCTTGGCCATCCTATTTCATCCTATTTTCATGCCACCCACCACAATCCTTCTTCTAAATTTACTTCCCCCACCTCAAGTTCGTTTGACAGATGTGTATACCCACCTCCTGCTTTAATTTTCTTCTTGGTATTTATTACTATCTGATTTGCTTGTTTGTTTATAATGTCCCCACCATTAAAATAAAGTCTCCATTATAATATATACAAATGTAATATAAAATAAGTATATAAATATATTATATATATTATATTGTAAAAATATAAATATATATTATCAATAAATATAAAATATAATATAAAAAAACATTTAAAGACATAAGTAAATGGATATATTATGGATCAGAAGACTATTGTTAAGATATAAATTCTCCCCTAATTATAATAATATATAGATTCAACACAATCCCAATGAAAATCCCAGTATGTTTTTGGAAAATATACTAGGCAATCCTGAAATTCATAAGGAAATGCAGAGGGTCAAAAATAATTGAGATTTTGAAGAAGATGAGGAAAGAGGAGGAAATAACTACCAGATAAGAATACTTATTATAAAAAGACAGTAATCCAAGATCTCTAGTATTGGCAAAAGGTTAAACAAACTAATTACTGGAACAAAATCTAAAGTCCAGAATCAGACACATATGTATATGATGATCTGATTTATGACAAGAAGAAACTGCAGTACTTTGAAGAAAAGATGGTATGTTTAATAAATGGTTCTGAGTCAAGTGAATATCCATATGGAAAAAAATCACCTTTGGAGAGACTTCCAGAATGGTAGTTTAAGGAACACAGTGGACACTATCCTCAGCAAAACAAGCTTTTACCTACAGAAAACTATTTTTAAAAACATTTAAACATTTAGAATGTAGAATGGGGATATATGTATATGTATAGCTGATTCAATTTGTTATGAAGCAGAAACTAACACACCATTGTAAAGCAATTATACTCCAATAAAGATGTTAAAAAAAAAAGAATAAAGAAAATCACAAAAGACCATAACCCTCACTCTACAAATGAGAACAAGCTGGATAACATACAAAAGTATAGTGTTTTTCTAATCCCATCAGAGATTTGAGGCTGCAAAGGATTAGAAGAAAAAGAACTATTTTTGCAGAAAATGATAAGCCATTCCTGAGAGATTCATGGTCATTTTATCCCTAGAAGAATGCCATGGATAGTGGTAAGGAGAGACCAGCCAAACTTCTTAAAGAAACATTAAATGTCCCATGTTGTCTGGTGTGACATTTTAGATTCCCAAGGAATCTCATTCAATTAGTTAATTTTCACCCACCTACAAACTACTTCACAAAGCCTTCACTAAATGCATGGGAGTAACACACTAAAATCTAAAACTGACAGAGATATCCCACATCAAGTTGTGTTGTGCATGAAAACTGTTTTTCTGTACATTCATAACAGAAAAACTGTTATGAATCACTGCAGGTCTTCTATGAATCTAAGTCAGAGGCTGATGAAAGCCAGCAGTGGGTCAGGGTAGTTGAAAGACATCTCTCTGCAACAATCCAAATCTTCAACTAATACAAGATAGCAGCTAAAGTAGTCCTTTGAAAATGGGAGAGGCGGGGGGGAGGGCATAAGACATCAGTATAAAGTGGTATCTCCTGAAGCACAGAAACCCAGAGGGGAGACAGGATTGGAGACCTAAGAGAACTAATCAGAGGACCAAATAGCTGACATCCAAGCTCTGAAACAGAGAGAAATCCTCCATAGTTCTTGAAGTGAGCAGCAGGCTGTAGAGCACAAAGCAATCTTCACAGTCCCCTCTGTGCTTAGATCCTAAACTCTGATATAGGGGCATCTTAAGTATACATTGCTAAGTGAAAGAAGCCAATCTTAAAAGGCTACATACATACTGTATGATTCCAACTATGTATACGACATTCTGAAAGGCAAAACTATGGAGGCAATAAGAAGATCAGCGCTTGACAGGAGTTCTGGGGGAGGAAGGAAGGGATGAATAAGCACAGCGTTATAACAGGAGTTTTAGGGCAATAAAACTATCCTCTGTATGATACTGTATTGACGAATACACTTATAATGTCAACACTAAGAGTAAACCATGGATTTTATTTAATAATAATGTATCAATATTGTCTCATCCTTTGTAACAAGTGTACCACAGTGATGCAAGATATTAAATATAGGGGAAGTTGGGGGTATTGAGGAGTATATGGAATCTATGTACTTTTCCTCACTTTTTCTTGTAAACTTAAACTGAAAAAAAACCACATAAAGCCTATCAATTAAGCAAAAACATAAAAATGCAGTGAAAGCAGTAGTGGGAAATTGAGAGCTATATAATGCACAATAAAAAAGATGAAAAATTTCAAATAAACAGCCTTACCTTCCACCTTCAGACACTGGAAAAAGAAAGGTAAATCAAACTCAAAGTAAATAGAAGGAAAGGATAAATAAGGATTAGAGCAGAAATTAATCATAAATAGAAAAAAATGGAGAAAAATAAAACCACCCAAAGTTGGTTCTTTGTAAAGATCAACAAAATCAACAAACATTTAGCTAGGATGACCAAGAAAAAAGACTCAAATTACTAAAGCAAAGAATAAGAGAGGCACTATTACTACCAACCTTATAGAAATAAAAAAGGATTATAAAAGAACAGTATGAACAACAAATTAGATAAGACAAAATAGACAAATGCCTCAAAAGACACAAACTATTGAAAATGACTGAAGAAGAAATAGAAAATATGTGTAGAGAAGTAGGGAGATTGAATCAGTCATCAATAACTTGTCATAAATAAAAGCCCAAGACTGAATGGCTTCACTGGTAAGTGCCATAAAATTTCTTTAAAGTGAAAAAAAATCTTTTTAAAGAATTAGCACCAATCCTTCTCAAAATCTTCTAAAAAATAGAAGATAATCACTTCTTTTCAATTAATACTGAGACCAATATTTCACTGATATTATTAAAATCATAAAAACACAACATTAGACTACAGCCCAATATCATTTATGATATATACACTAATACCAGACTCTCAACAAAATACCAGCAGAGTGAATCCAGAAACATATAAAGAAATGAGTATGCAACATGACTAAGTTGAATTTATCCTAGAAATGCAAGTTTAGTTCAGATTCCAAAAGTTAATCAATGTAATATAGCACATTTACAGAATAAAAGACAAAAAATCTCAGATATCTCAACAGATGAACAAAAAGCATGTGACAAAATACCACACTCATTCATAACAACATTCAAAAAACTACAAAGAGAAAGGAACTTCTTCAAGCTGATAAAGGGCATCTATGAAAAAACCCAGCTAATGCCATACTTAATGGTGAAAGACTATAAATTTTCACCCTAGGATCAGGAACAAGACAGGATTTTCATCCTCACCACATCTACACAACACCAAACTGGAGGGACAAGCTAGGGCAACTAGACAAGAAAATGAAATAAAATGTATCCAGATAGGAAAGTAAGAAGTAAAGTTATCTCTATATGTAGATAATATTATATTATATATAGAAGGTTTTAAGTAATCTACACAAAAATAATCTATTAAAGCTAATAAATGAATTGAGCCTGTTCATAAAAGATGAATACACAAATATCACATGTATTTCTATACACTAGAACCATCTGAAAATTAAATTAAGAATTCAATTCCATTTACAATAGTGCCAAAAGGAAGAAAATATATAGGAATAAATTTTAACAAAGAAGTGCAAGATGTGTACATTGTAAACTAGAAAATATTGCCAAAAGAAATTAAAGGTCTAAATAAATGGAAATATGTTCCACATTCATGACTAGGAAGACATAATGTTAATATCAATACACAGATTCAACACAATCCTTGTCAAAATTCCAACAGTCTGATTTTCAGAATTTTACCATCTCATCATAAAATTTAAATGGAAATGAAAGCCAAAACAATCTTTATTTTAATTTAATTTATTTTTTTACACAGCAGGTTCTTATTAGTTATCCATTTTATACCAAAACAATTTTGACAAAGTAGAAATAAGTTGGACAACTCACAATTCCCATTTTCAAAACATACTATAAAGCTACAATACCCAAAAGAGTGTGGTTCTTATATAAAGATAGATATATTGATCAATAGGACAAAATTGAGTCCAGAAATAAACTCTACCTCCATGGTCAATTGATTTTGACAAGGATACCAAGACAAGATAATGGGCATAGAATATTCTCTTCAACAAATGCTGTTCAGATAACCAAATATCCACATGCAAAAGAATGAAGTTAGACCCTTACCTCACATCATACACAAACATTAACTCAAAATGGATCATATACATAAACATAAGAGTTAAAACTATAACTCTTAGAAGAAAATCTTCATGATTTTGGTGTTAGCAGATGGTTTCTTTCATATGAAACTAAAGCACAAATGACAAAAGATAAAATAGACAAATCAGATTTCAACAACAAAAAAATACTCAAAAAATTGGGTATAGAAGGAAAATACCTCAACACAATAAAAACCATATATGACAAACCCACAGCTAATATTATACTCAATGGTAAAAGTTTGAAATCTTTTCCTCTAAGATCAGGAACAAGACCAGGGTGCCCACTCTCATCATTCTTATTCAACATAGTACTGGAAGTCCCAGCTAAAGCAATCAGGCAAGATCAAGAAATAAAAGGCATCCAAACTGGGAAAAAAAGATGTAAAATTATCTTTATTTGCAGATGATTTTATCTTTTTTTTTCATTGCTGATTTTTTTAAAATAGAGCAGGTTCTTATTAGTCATCAATTTTATACACATCACTGTATACATGTAAATCCCAATCACCCAATTCATCACAACCCCACCCCCACCCCCACTGCTTTCCCCCCTTAGTATCCATACGTTTGTTCTCTACTTCTGTGTCTCAATTTCTGCTCTGAAAACCGGTTCATCTGTACCATTTTTCTAGGTTCCACATATATGCGTTAATATATATTTGTTTTTCTCTTTCTGCCTTACTTCACTCTGTATGACAGTCTCTAGATCCATCCATGTCTCAACAAATGACCCAATTTCATTCCTTTTTATGGCTGAGTAATATTCCATTGTATATATGTACATCTTCTTTATCCATTCGTCTCTCAATGGGCATTTAGGTTGCTTCCATGACCTAGCTATTATAAATAGTGCTGCAGTGAACACTGCGGTGCATGTGTCTTTTTGAATTATGGTTTTCTCTGGGTATATGCCCACTGGTGGGATTGCTGAGTCATATGGTAATTCTATTTTTACTTTTTTAAGGAACTTCCATACTGTTCTCCATAGGGGCTGTATCAATTTACATTCCCACCAACAGTGCAAGAGGGTTCCCTTTTCTCCACACCCTCTCCAGCATTTGTTATTTGTAGATTTTCTGATGATGCCTATTCTAACTGGTGTGAGGTGATACCTCATTGTAGTTTTGATTTGCATTTCTCTAATGATTAGTGATGTTGAGCAGCTTTTCATGTGCTTCTTGGCCATCTGTATGTCTTCTTTGGAGCAATGTCTATTTAGGTCTTCTGCCCATTTTTGGATTGGGTTGTTTGCTTTTTTAATATTGAGCTGCATGAGCTGTTTATATATTTTGGAGATTAATCCTTTGTCAGTTTCTTCGTTTGCAAATATTTTCTCCCATTCTGAGGGTTGTCTCTTCGTCTTGTTTATGGTTTCCTTTGCTGTGCAAAAGCTTTGAAGTTTCATTAGGTCCCATTTGTTTATTTTTGTTTTTATTTCCATTACTCTAGGAGGTGGGTCAAAAAAGATCTTGCTGTGATTTATGTCATAGAGTGTTCTTCCTATGTTTTCCTCTAAGAGTTTTATAGTGTCCGGTCTTACATTTAAGTCTCTAATCCATTTTGAGTTTATTTTTGTGTATGGTATTAGGGGGTGTTCTAATTTCATTCTTTAACATGTAGCTGTCCAGTTTTCCCAGCACCACTTATTGGATATTATCTTATATATAGAAAATCCTGAAGACTCCACCAAAAAAAACTGTTGGAACTGATCAACGAATTCAGTAAAGTTGCACGATATGAAATCAACATATGGAAATCAGTTGTGTTTCTATATGCTAACAGTAAAATAACTGAAAAGAAATTAAGACTATCTCATTCACAGCAGCATCAAAAACAATAAAATATTTAGGCAAAAATTTAACCAAGGAAGTGAAAGATCTGTACACCGAAAACTACAAGACTTTAATGAAAGTAATTGAAGACACAAACAAATGGAAAGTTATCCCGTGTTCTTGAATGGCAAGAATTAATATTGCTAAAATGTCCATACTACCTAAAGCAATCTATAGACTCAGAGCAATTCTTATCAAAATTCCAGTGGCATTTTTCACAGGAATAGAAAAAAAATCCCCAAGTTTGTATGGAACCACAAAAGACCCCAAATAGCCAAAACGATTCTGAAAGAAAGAAAAGGAACAAAGCTGGAAGCATCATACTTCTTGATTTCACACTATATTACAAAGCTATAGTAATCAAAACAGTATATTACTGGTGTAGACCAGTGGAACAGAGTAGAAAGCCCAAAACAAGCCCCTGCATATATGGTCAACTAATATTTGATGAGAAAGCCAAAAATACAGTTGACTCTTGAACAACATGGAGGTTTGGGGCACCAACCCCCACACAGTCAAAAATCTGTATATAATTTTACAGTCAGCCCTCTCTATCCATGTTTCCAAATCTGAGTATTAAACTAACCACAGATCATGTAGTCCTGCAATATGAATTTATTGAAAAATTCTTCCCATAAGTGGACCCATGCAATTCAAACACATGTTGTTCAAGGGTCAACTGTACACAGTGGGGAAAGGATAGTCTCTTCAAAAAATTGTATTGGGAAAACTGGATAAACACAAGCAAAAGAACGAAATTGGATGCCTATCTTATGGCACTCACAAAAACTTACTCAAAATAGATTAAAGACAAATGTAAAACCCAAAACTGTGAAACTACTAGAAGAAAACAGCATAGGGGGAAATCTCCTCAACATTGGTTTTGGCAACAATTTTTTGGATACGACAGCAAAAGTAAACAAGTTGGACTAAATCAAACCAAAAACCTTTTGTACAATCAGCAAAACAATCAGCAAAATGAAAAGGTAACTTACTGAATAGGAGAAAATACTTGCGAACCACATATCTGATAAGGGGTTAATATCCAAAATATATGAGACTCATACAACTGAATAGCAAAAACAAATAGTCTTATTTAAAAATGGGTTGAGGGAAAGCTTCAGAGCCACGGAGCAGAGCGCAGCAACGGGTGCAGAAGGCAAAGTGGAGAGATTCCCGCACAGAGAACTGGGGCCGACCGGCAGGCACTCACCAGGCCGAGATGCTTGTCTGCTCACTCACCAGGGCAGGCGGGGCTGGGAGCTGAGGCTCGGGCTTCGGTCCGAGCGCAGGGAGAGGACTGGGGTTGGCGGCGTGAACAGAGCCTGAAGGGGCTAGTGCGCCACGTCTAGCCAGGAGGGAGTCCAGGGAAAAGTCTGGACCTGCCGAAGAGGCAAGAGACTTTTTCTTCCCTCTTTGTTTCCTGGTGCGCGAGGAGAGGGTATTAAGAGCGCTGCTTAAAGGCGCTCCAGAGACGGGCGCGAGCCGCAGCTAAAAGCGCGGACCCCAGAGACGGGCATGGGACGCTAAGGCTGCTGCTGCCAACACCAGGAAGCCTGTGTGCGAGCACAGGTCACTATCCACACCCCACTTCCGCGGAGCCTGTGCAGCCCGCCACTGCCAGAGTCCCGGGAACCACGGACAACTTCCCCGGAAGAACGCAGGGCGCGCCTCACGCTGGTGCAACGTCACGGCGGCCTCTGCCGCCGCAGGCCCGCCCCGCACTCCATGCCCCTCCCTCCCCCCCGGCCTGAGTGAGCCAGAGCCCCCGAATCAGCGGCTCCTTTAACCCCCGTCCTCTCTGAGCGAAGAACAGACGCCCTCCAGCGACCTACACGCAGAGGTGGGGCCAAATCCAGAGGTGGGGCCAAATCCAAAGCTGAGCCCCTGGGAGCTGTGAGAACAAAGAAGAGAAAGGGAAATCTCTCCCAGCAGCCTCAGGAGCAGCGGATTAAATCTCCACAGTCAACGTGATGTACCCTGCATCTGTGGAATACCTGAATAGACAACGATCATCCCAAATTAAGGGTAGGACTCTGAGAGGAAGATTTATGATTTTTTCCCCATTTCCTCTTTTGTGAGTGTGTATGTGTATGCTCCTGTGTGAGATTTTGTCTCTATAGCTATGCTTCCACCATTTGTCCTAGGGTTCTATCCGTCCGTTTTTTTTTTTGTTCTTGTTTTTTTATTTTAATTTTTTTCTTAATAATTATTTTTTAGTTTAATAACTTTATTTTATTTTATCTTTTTTCTTTCTTTCTTTCTTTCCCTCCTTCCCTCCTTTAGACAACGAATCATCCCAAATTGAGGAGGTGGACTTTGAGAGCAAGATTTATGATTTTTTCCCCTTTTCCTCTTTTATTGAGTGTGTATGTGTATGCTTCTGTGTGAAATTTTGTCTGTATAGCTTTGCTTCCACCATTTGTCCTAGCGTTCTATTTGTCCTTTTATTTAAATTTTTTTCTTTTTTTCTCTTAAAAATTATTTTTTTATTTTAATAACTTTATTATATTTTATCTTACTTTATTTTATTTCACTTTATCTTTCTTTCTTTTTTCCCTTCCCTCCTTCCTTCCTTCCTTCCTCCCTCCCTCCCTTCCTCCCTTTCTTTCTTTCTTTCTTTCCTTCTATCTATCTATCTATCTTTCTTTCTTTCTACTTTATCTCCCTTTTCTCCTGAGCCGAGTGAATGAGACGCTCTTGGTGCTGCAGCCAGGAGTCAGTGCTGTGCCTCTGAGGTGGGAGAGCCAACTTCAGGACACTGGTCTACAAGAGACCTCCCAGCTCCACATAATATCAAACGGCAAAAAACTCCCAGAGATCTCCATCTCAACACCAGCACCCAGCTTCACTCAATGAACAGCAAGCTACAGTGATGGACATCCTATGCCAAACAACTAGCAAGACAGGAACACAACCCCACCCATTAGCAGAAAGGCTGCCTAAAATCATAAAAAGTCCACAGACACCCCAAAACACACCACCAGACGTGGACCTGCCCACCAGAAAGACAAGATCCAGCCTCATCCACCAGAACACAGGCACTAGTCCCCTCCACCAGGAAGCCTACACAACCCACTGAACCAACTTTAGCCACTGGGGACAGACAGCAAAAACAACGGGAACTACGAACCTGCAGCCTGCAAAAAGGAGACTGCAAAGACAGTAAGATAAGCAAAATGAGAAGACAGAAAAACACACAGCAGATGAAGGAGCAAGATAAAAAACCCACCAGACCTAAAAAATGAAGAGGAAATAGGCAGTGTACCTGAAAAAGAATTCAGAATAATGATAGTAAAGATGATCCAGAATCTTGGAAATAGAATAGACAAATTGCAAGAAACATTTAACAAGGACCTAGAAGAACTAAAGATGATACAAACAATGATGAACAACACAATAAATGACATTAAAAATTCTCTAGATGGGATCAATAGCAGAATAACTGAGGCAGAAGAATGGATAAGTGATCTGGAAGATAAAATAGTGGAAATAACTACTGCAGAGCAGAATAAAGAAGAAAGAATGAAAAGAACTGAGGACAGTCTCAGAGACCTCTGGGACAACATTAAACGCACCAACATTCGAATTATAGGGTTCCAGAAGAAGAAGAGAAAAAGAAAGGGACTGAGAAAATATTTGAAGAGATTATAGTTGAAAACTTCCCTAATATGGGAAAGGAAATAGTTAATCAAGTCAAGGAAGCACAGAGAGACCCATACAGGATAAACCCAAGGACAAGTACACCAAGACACATATTAATCAAACTGTCAAAAATTAAATACAAAGAAAACATATTAAAAGCAGCAAGGAAGAAACAACAAATAACACACAAGGGAATCCCCATAAGGTTTACAGCTGATCTTTCAGTAGAAACTCTGCAAGCCAAAAAGGATTGGCAGGACTCTGCAAGCCAGAAGGGACTGGCAGGACATATTTAAAGTGATGAAGGAGAAAATCCTGCAACCAAGATTACTCTACCCAGCAAGGATCTCATTCAGATTTGATGGAGAAATTAAAAACTTTACAGACAAGCAAAAGCTGAGAGAGTTCAGCACCACCAAACCAGCTTTACAACAAACGCTAAAGGAACTTCTCTAGGCAAGAAACACAAGAGAAGGAAAAGACCTACAATAACGAACCCAAAACAATTAAGAAAATGGGAATAGGACCATACATATCAATAATTACCTTAAATGTAAATGGACTAAATGCTCCCACCAAAAGACACAGATTGGCTGAATGGATACAAAAATAAGACCCATATATTTGCTGTCTACAAGAGACCCACTTCAGACCTAGAGACACATACAGACTGAAAGTAAGGGGATGGAAAAAGATATTTCATGCAAATGGAAACCAAAAGAAAGCTGGAGTAGCAGTACTCATATCAGACAAAATAGACGTTAAAATAAAGACTATTAGAAGAGACAAAGAAGGACACTACATAATGATCAAGGGATCGATCCAAGAAGAAGATATAACAATTGAAAATATTTATGCACCCAACATAGGAGCACCTCAATACATAAAGCAAGTAGTAACAGCCATAAAAGGAGAAATCGACAGTAACACATTCATAGTAGGGGACTTTAACACCCCACTTTCACCAATGGACAGATCATCCAAAATGAAAATAAATAAGGAAACACAAGCTTTAAATGATACATTAAACAAGATGGACTTAATTGATATTTATAGGACATTCCTTCCAAAAACAACAGAATACACATTCTTCTCAAGTGCTCATGGAACATTCTCCAGGATAGATCATATCTTGTGTCACAAATCAAGCCTTGGTAAATTTAAGAAAATTGAAATTGTATCAAGTATCTTTTCTGACCACAATGCTATGAGACTAAATGTCAATTACAGGAAAAGGTCTGTAAAAATACAAACACATGGAGGCTAAACAATACACTTCTTAATAACGAAGTGATCACTGAAGAAATCAAAGAGGAAATCAAAAAATACCTAGAAACAAATGACAATGGAGACACAACAACCCAAAACCTATGGGATGCAGCAAAAGTAGTTCTAAGAGGGAACTTTATAGCAATACATTCCTACCTTAAGAAACAGGAAACATCTCGAATAAACAACCTAACCTTACACCTAAAGCAGTTAGAGAAAGAAGAACAAAAAAACCCAAAGTTAGCAGAAGGAAAGAAATCATAAAAATCAGATCAGAAATAAATGAAAAAGAAATAAAGGAAACGGTAGCAAAGATCAATAAAACTAAAAGCTGGTTCTTTGAGAAGATAAACCAAATTGATAAACCATTAGCCAGACTCATCAAGATAAAAAGGGAGAAGACTCAAATCAATAGAATTAGAAATGAGAAAGGAGAAGTAACAACTGACACTGCAGAAATACAAAAGATCATGAGAGATTACTACAAGCAACTCTATGCCAATAAAATGGACAACCTGGAAGAAATGGACAAATTCTTAGAGATGTACAACCTGCCAAGACTGAATCAGAAAGAAATAGAAAATATGAACAGACCAATCACAAGCACTGAAATTGAAACTGTGATTAAAAATCTTCCAACAAACAAAACCCCAGGACCAGATGGCTTCACAGGCGAATCCTATCAAACATTTAGAGAAGAGCTAACACCTATCCTTCTCAAACTCTTCCAGAATATATCAGAGGGAGGAACACTCCCAAACTCATCCTACGAGGCCACCATCACCCTGATACCAAAACCAGACAAGGACGCCACAAAGAAAGAAAACTACAGACCAATATCACTGATGAACATAGATGCAAAAATCCTCAACAAAATACTAGCAAACAGAGTCCAACAGCACATTAAATGGTTCATACATCATGATCAAGTGCGGTTTATTCCAGGAATGCAAGGATTCATCAATATACACAAATCAATCAACGTAATACACCATATTAACAAATTGAAGGAGAAAAACCATATGATCATCTCAATAGATGCAGAGAAAGCTTTCAACAAAATTCAACACCCATTTATGATTTTAAAAAAGCCCTGCAGAAAGTAGGCATAAAGGGAACTTTCCTCAACATAATAAAGGCCATATATGACAAACCCATAGCCAACATCATCCTCAATGGTGAAAAACTGAAACCATTTCCACTAAGATCAGGAAAAAGACAAGGTTGCCCACTCTCACCACTCTTATTCAACATAGTTTTGGAAGTTTTAGCCACAGCAATCAGATAAGAAGAGGAAATAAAAGGATTCCAAATCAGAAAATAAGAAGTAAAGCTGTCACTGTTTGCAGATGACATGATACTAAACATAGAGAATCCTAAAGATGCTACCAGAAAACTCCTAGAGCTAATCAATGAATTTGGTAAAGTTGCAGGATACAAAATTAATGCACAGAAATCTCTTGCATTCCTATATACTAATGATGAAAAATCTGTAAGTGAAATCAAGAAAACACTCCCATTTACCATTGCAACAAAAAGAATAAAATATCTAGGAATAAACCTACCTAAGGAGACAGAAGACCTGTATGCAGACAATTATAAGACACTGATGAAAGAAATTAAAGATGATACAAATAGATGGAGAGATATACCATGTTCTTGGATTGGAAGAATCAACATTGGGAAAATGACTCTACTCCCCAAAGCAATCTACAGATTCAATGCAATCCCTATCAAACTACCAATGGCATTTTTTACAGAACTAGAACAAAAAATTTCACAATTTGTATGGAAACACAAAAGGCCCCGAATAGCCAAAGCAATCTTGAGAACACAGGGAGATCAGGGCACAGGGAGATCAGCTCGGTGCTTTGTGACCGCCTGGAGGGGTGGGATAGGGAGGGTGGGAGGGAGGGTGATGCAAGAGGGAAGAGATATGGGGACGTATGTATATGTATAACTGATTCACTTTGTTATAAAGCAGAAACTAACACACCATTGTAAAGCAATTATACTCCAATAAAGATGTAAAAAAAAAATGGGTTGAGGACTTGAAAAGACATTTATTTTCCAAAGAATACATAAATGGTTAACACATACATTAAAAGGTGCTCAATGTCGCTAATCATCAGGGAAATGCAAATCAAAACCACAATGATGTATTACTCATGTACCTTTTAGAATGGCTGTTATCAAAAAGATAAGCAATAACAAATGCTGGCGAAGATGTGGAAAATAAGGAACCCTGTGCAGTGCTGTTAGAAATGTAAGTTGTAAAGCCACTGTGGAAGACAGAATGGAGGTTCCTCATAAAATTAAAAATAGAACTACCACATGACCCAGAAATCCACTTGGGTACATACCCAAAGGAAATGAAAACAGGGTATCAAAGAGGTATCCATACTCCCATGTTTATTACAGCATTATTCACAACAGCCAAGACATGGATACAATCTAAGTGTCCATCAATGGATAAATCAATAGAGAAAATGTGCGATCTATATCTATATTTGTATCTAAATCTATATCTATCTATACAGGTACATAGGTAGATACAGATATAGATACATAATTCAGCTATAAAAAAGAAGGAAATTCTGCCATTTGCAACAACGTAGATGCCCCTTGAAAGCATCATGCTAAGCGAAATAAGTCATACAGAGAAAAACAAACACCGTATGATCTCACTTTATATGTAGACTCTAAAAACATCAAACTCATAGAAAGAGTAGAATGGTGGCTGGGTTGCCAGTAGCTGAGGGGTGGGAAATAGGGAGGTATTGGTCAAAGGGCACAAACTTTGAATAAGATGAATAATTTCCAGGGATATAATGTACAGCATGGTGACTGTAGTTGATAATCCTGTATTGTATACTTGAAAGTTGCTAGGAGAGTAGAGCTCTAATGTTCTCACCACCATCACCATTACAACAAGATGGTAATTATGTGAGGTAAGCTGTGTTAACTAACCTTGCTGTGGTAAACACTTTGAGAAATAGACATGTATCAAATTGTCATGTTGTATACCTTAAGGTTACACAACGTTATATGTCATTTATACCTCAATAAAGCTGGGGACAAAAATAGGCAGCTGACACTCCCCTATTTAAAGATTTATTATAAGTCTACAGTAATCAAGAAAGATGGTACTGACATAAAAATAGAAAAATAGATCCATCAAACAGAGAGAAAATGCAGAAATATACACAAAATGAATGATCAACCAATTTTTGACAAAGTTATAAAGGCAATTAAATGGATAAATTATAGTCTTTTCATTAAATGGTATTAGAAAATGTGCATATATGTATAGAATCAAAAAATGAATTTCAATCCATACCTCACACTGTATATAAATTCAACTCCAAATAAATTATAGGCAGAAATAGAAAAACTAAAATTTTTTAAAGTTTTAGTTTCTTAATATGGTATATTACATTGATTAGCATCACTAGTCTTCAGAGAAATGCAAATCAAAACCACGATGAGAAACCATTCACACCACTAGGAGGACTGCAATAATAACTTTTAAAAAAGATAATAAAAATTGTTGACAAAAATGTGAAGAAATTGGAAATCTCATGCATTGCTGGTAGGAATGTAAAATGATAGAATCACTTTAAAAAACTGACAGTTTCCAAAAGTGTTTAAAAATAGAGTTACCATATGACCCAGCAATTCCACTCCTAAGTACATACCTAAGAAAAATGAAAACGTATCTCTGCACAAAAACTTGTACATGAATTTCATAGCAGCATTATTTACAATAAGAAAAGTGGAAACAACCCATTTGGCTCTCAACTGATGATTGGATAAATAAAACTATAAAACTTATTGGATAAAACATAGCAGAAAACAGGACCAGGCAAATGAGGGGCCTGGGGTGCAAAATTTAAGAACGTCCTCACTCTCGGGGATTTGCACAACCTTGAGAGATACTCCTTAAATTTTGCACCTTAGAGCAATCATCTCCTTGGTCTGGTGCAGACTTTGAGAGAATGCTTTGTGAGCGTGCGGTAGGCAATGATTTCTTAGAAATGACACCAAAAGTAAAATTCTAAACATTTTTAACATGGTAAACTGAGCTTCATTAAAATTAAAAACTTCTGGGACTTCCCTGGTGGTGCAGTGTTTGGGAATCCGCCTGCCAATGCAGGGGACACGGGTTTGATCCCTGGTCCAGGAAGATCCCACATGCCGAGGAGCAAATAAGCCAGTGTGCCACTACTACTGAGCCTGCACTCTAGAGCCCGCGAGCCACAACTACTGAGCCCACATGCCACAACTACTGAAGCCCGCACAGCTAGAGCCTGTGCTCTGCAACAAGAGAAGCCACTGCAATAAGCCCACACACTGCAGCAAAGAGTAGCCCCTGCTCACTGCAACTAGAGAAAGCCCATGCACAGCAACAAAGACCCAATGCAGCCAAAAATAAATAAATTTCAAAAAAATTTGAAAACTTCTGCTCTTCAGAAGATTCCATTAAGAGAATGAAAAACAAGTCACAGACAGGAAAAAAATTATCCAGAATATATAAAAACAACTTTCAACACAATCAAAAATCTCACTTGAAAATAGGCAGAAGATATATGACCAAAGGATGGGGGAAAATATGAAAATGTTCAACATGATTATTTGTAGGTAAATATGAATTAAATATGGCATATCCATATGGCATATCCAAAATAATAATGAAATATTATTTGACATTAAAAACCAATAAAGTTCTGATACATGCTATGACATGGTTGAATCTTGAAAATATTATGCTACATGAAAGAAGCCAGTCACAAAAGATTACATACTGTGTGATTCCATTTATATGAAATGTCCAGAATAGGGAAGTCTATGAAGATAGAAAGTAGTTTGGTGGTTGCCTAAACTTGGGGGACAGGAAAGATAGAGATTGACTGCTAACTGGTATGTGGCTACTTTTTGGAGTGATGAAAATATTATTAAATTATATTATGGCAATAGTTGTACAACTCTGTGAATACACTAACAATATTGTACACTCTAAACTATAGATTGGAACTTATGGAAACTACATCTGAATAAAGCTTTTTAAGAATAACCAGGAGACTTCTGCTCAGGAGAAGATCACATAGCCCTTTTGCTCCCAAGATCCTCCCTATCAAGTACAAATATAAGCCCTGGAAATAACTTCAGAGAAAACCAAAGTAGAATTCTAAAAGATATAAGAGGAAGGTTAGGACCCTAGGACTAGGGAAACAGCACAGTACAAAGTTGTCTTATTACCTCTAACCCAAGAAAGAAAGGTGACCCAGGACTGCCATTTCCTGAACACCAGCTTATTTTTAGAAACAGAAGGTGGCCCAGGTAGGCTCATTCTTTTTCTGGATCAAATGAAAGTCCCACCTATCACAGGTGAGCCAGGCAGCACTACAAATCAATAACAGAAAGATGGCAGAAAAATCTCAAAACACTTAAAAAGTAAACTAACCTTCTATATAATCCATTGGTCAATGAGAAAGTCTCAAAGGAAATTTTAAAAATATATTGAACTGAATGAAAATACAACACATCAAAACTTGTGGTACACTGTTAAAGCACTGAACATTTACATTAGAAAAGAGAAAATCAATAATCTAAGTTCCTACCTAAAGAAACTAGAAAAAGAAGAGGAAAATAAACAAGCATAAAGCAGAAGAGACGATGTATTGGGAATGAGTTAGAGTGAAAGGGGCTGTTGTTTGAGGGGGATGATATTGAAATGGAATATGAATGGGAGGAGAATTAGAGAAGGACATGACCTGGGGTGTGCAAGAGAATTGCTGAGGGGCCTGAGGGCCCAGCTGAGGTTGGAAATTCTATTAGATGAACCAATATTTGGAGGGCTACTACATTTTCTCACAGTGGTCATTATGAGATTGGAGGAATCAGATGCTTGGAGGGACCCAAGGCTGAGAGTAAATAGTGCAGACATGGTATTTCAAGAGCAAGGGAATGAAGATACAGTCAGTTCTAAATTAATACACCCTGAGATCCTGCTTCGACAAGGAAAGAAGTGAAGAGAAAAGAAAAGCCTTGAGGCACTGGACATCTCAACAAGACCAAATAGCAGAAGACGTGGAATCCAGCCATTGTTAGGAGATTTGAGTCACAGTGGAATACTGGAGTTGAGTCTTTTGGAAGTGATGTCATGCCTAGTGATGCCAAGTGGCTGCAGGTGGTTGAAATGCTAAGTTAAAGGATGAAAGGCCAGGGTGTGGGATGGGTCTTCCACGTAGATATTGTTGAGCTCACCTAGGATGAGGACAGGACTTGGAGTGTCAAGGTAGCCCGTTGAGCTGGCCCTTAGAGTATGGGGAAGAGTGAGGATAATGCCTACTCACCACTCTCAGCCCCAACTCCTTGGTTGGTAGTCAGCACTAGGGGGGAATGTAGGGGAAGCAATAAGATCAGGAGAAAACCTGGTTTCAGGGAAGGCCAGGAAGTGAAGGGAATGTTTTGAATCAATCTACTTACCTACTTGTTATCTGGTTTATTTGTTGATTTTCAAGCTGAGTGGGAAAAGCACAGGTGAACTCTTCCAAGGACACATCACACTATTTTAGCTCCATAAAGTGCTGGAATGGCAGTCAGAGGCCTGTCTGGATCTTAATCCAGATCTCTGACCTCAAGTAAGTCCTTTCCAAATATGAGCCCTACTGTGACCATACATATAACAGAGAGTTGGAAGGGATGAGCTTTAAATCTTCTGCTGGGTTTAATATCTGTGAGTCCTAGATACAACTGCTAGGGTCTGTCTGAGATATCACAGTTGTTGTCTAATGGCTTGTCTGATAAAAGGACCTATAAGGAAGGAACCTGAAGCTTGCTTGTTAAAAGTGCAAATCCAAACCCAAAAAACTGACTGCTGACATCACAGTGCATCTTTGTGTCAAAGGAAGAATCCTAAAATTTTAGGATAAGCCAGTATAATCTAGTCGTTAAAGTTTTGAAGACTGGCTGTTTTCCACTAAGCAGATGTGTAATTTGGGCAGCTTATTTGACCTCTCTGTATCTCATTTTCCTCAAGAAGAAAATGAGGATGACAGTAACATGTATCTCATAGAGTTGCTGTGAATATTAAATAAAATGATGCAAGTAAAGCTTTAAACATATTTAGGAACTCGATATGTGTGAACTATCATTATAATTATTATTGTAAAATAATCATTATTATAGGAGGGACCCAACATTACCTTTCTGCTGTCTGTAAAACTCTACAGAAGGAGATATCTTAAAGTAAAGTGTGCAAAAATAAATAATACACATCATTCCACTTTCTGGAACTCTGTCCCTGACATGTGAAATTTCCAAGCATGTCATGAAGTCTTAAGCTTTCAAGAAAGTTTGGCGGTCCCATCAATCAAACAGGAGCATGTTCTTCTCTTACTCTTGGAAATCCTGTCTCAGGATATTTCTAGGTTTTAATTTTTGACCAATCCAGGGGGAATTTCTCAGTTGAGAGCACCTAGTGATCTCTCCCTTTATTCCCCTCTTTTCTCCTTTTAGAGGGCCTCCTCTTAAGCTTTATTCTTTTCCCCTACTTCTCCTTCATCCCTTCTACATTCTCTTTATTCAGTTACAGCTCTTTCCCCTTTCTTCCACTTTACTCTCCTTTATCACACACCACACCCCTTTTTTCCACCTCACCCCTTTATTCCATTTCTCTCCATCTCCTTATTCCACATTACCCCTTCCCCTTTATTCCCCAACACCCTCTCCTTTATCCCCCTCACCCCCCTTATCCCACGTCACCTCCCTTTATTTCATTTCTCTCCATCCCTTTATCCCATATCACCCCTCCCCTCTATTCTCCATCACCCCTTCTCTTGTACCCCACATCACTACCCTTTATTCCACCTCACATCTTTATTCCATCTCTCTCCATCCCCTTATTCCAAATCACCCCTTCCCCTTTATTCCACTCACTCCATCCCTTTACACCATGTCACCCCTGCCCTTTATTCCACATCACCCTCTTCTATTTCGTTCCTCTTCCCCACCTCTCTTTCCCCTTCAGCTCCAGCTAGAGCTTCCCAACTCACCAACAAAATTTCAAATAAAAAAAAACACACACACAGTAAGCCATGAATATGCTGCTGTCACAATACGATGTTTATTAATGATTAAATGCCAGAGAAGTTTTAACAATCACAAATCTTCGAGCTCTGCGGTTGTTACCCATTGTGTGATCAATTTCTAACCCTCAATACAATACATTCTTCATTCTATGGACCTTAGCAGTTGTTACCCCTCAATAACAGCTATAATTTTGGATGTCATACATAACCCATATCTGTGTGTTACCAGAGCATGTCCCGCAAATTTGTACCGTCCTGCATAGAGGAACTACAGAGACGATATTTAAGAACATTTGTAATCAGGTGACTTTTACTGCTTGGAACTATGTGTTTGTACCTAACTAGCTGTTTTGCTGACAACAGGATGTGGCTGCCAGCTATCTGTAAAACAGATCTAGGTAATAAAATCAATTTTTTTCCTCTAACTTTTGACCCCAGAAAAGCTAGTTGGGTTTCTCAGGATTTGGGGAGTGGCTGTTTGACGAGCCATTGGTCTAAATAATTTGGACAAAATTATCCTGAGGCGGTGGAGTGGCTGCGGGGACACGGCTATGAGTTGGTGTGACATGGTTTAGCATTAATTGTCAGCTGTCAGTAGGCTGACCTAACATCCTAGCATGCCTCTTGAGGGCCTTTCCAATTGAGCTCTTAGGAGGAGGGTAGGAAAGTCAGGAAAAGCATGCAATCCTCTTTGGGGGAGGGAAAGCACCTCGAGATTTGTGAGCTTCTCTGCGACAGGTGTTTACCACAAATGTCACATCAATTAAAGGAACAGCTGTAGTAAGGGAAAGCCAGGATCAGGGGTAAAAGAGAGAGGCAAGGTAGCACCAGGGCGCCTGAGCATGACACAGAAACATCTCCACTTTTACCAGCTGAAGGGACCGAGCATCCCCAGGAAAGGGGCTGGCAGTGTGTTTGGAATTCACAGCCTGACCCGAGCATCAGGTGGAACTCCTTCTTACCCTCAGATCTTTACCTTCAAGACTCTCCTTAATGTTTCCTGTGACATCCCAGGTCTACCCCCACCCTTTCCCCCTGTCTGGCACCATATAGAAGGAAAAACATCTAAGGAAAGAAGTAGCCGATGCCAGTTTTGGCCTCCTTCTCCCGGGGCACACGGAGCAATGGGCGGTCTTGCTCCAGAATGGGGGGGTTACCCGCTCCTTCATCATCGTCATGGGAACGGGCAGTGCCGGGAGGCACAGCTGGCTCCTCAGAGGAACCTGGAAAATAGTAACAATGTTAACTCCTTATGTTTCTAGACTTCACACTTTGCACAGCACCCAAGGAACTAAGACCTAATTTTGAGCTTCAAATACAGTATGAGGCAAGAAGTTAGGGCAGAAATGATTACCCCCATTTGACATGTAAGAAAACTGCAGCCTAACAGTAGAACATACATCTCTAAATCTAGGCCCACTGTGGAAGCTGGGTGTGTGGGGGTGGGGGGCAGGAGGGCAGGGCCATGTTAGAGAACAGAAAGAGTGAGACAGATACCCCGTGCTTAGAGCAAATGGGCAATACCACCAGGGAAGCGAGGAAGTGGACGTCCTCCTAACAACCACCACCACCCTACAACCAGCCTGACTAATTTTACTAAGCAAATGAGTAACAAAGCTGGAGCCGGAAGCTTACAGAACTTCATGGAGGGGAGAAAGCAGGTGTCGGTCTTCAATGACTCTGAGGAGGACCTGTAGTTCACGACTTGGCCAGGCTGAGACTTGTTTTTAAGGAAGGTGGTATCTACAGGAAATGTAACAGCTGCATCTTCTTTGCAGAACTGGATGGTCTTTGGACTCTGAACTTCTTTAGAGTCAAGATTACTAGGCATTGGGACTGCTTCCGCATTCATGATTTCTTCAAGATTGACAGCTAGGTCTGGCTGAGGGTCTGAAATTGTATTAAGAATGGAGACATCTTCAGGCTCTGGAGCCATATTTGTAATTTCATCTTCTTCAAAAGTGTTGGCTAAGTCTTTCTGAGAATCCGGAATTTTGTTGCAAATTTGAGTGCCCTCAGGCTCTGGAACCACACTGAGAACTGTGTCTTCTTCAAGATTGGGGTTTTCTTCAGAGTCTTGGATTGCACTGACATCAGAGTCTTCTTTGTGTCCTGGGATTTCTTCAGCGTCTGAGGCTTCTTCATCGTTTGGGACTCCACTTACATCTGAAGATTCTTCCTGGTTCTGAATTTCATCAAAATCAGAGACATCTTCAGGGCTCGTTACCACATGGAGGGCTGGGACCTCTTCAGGGTTGGAGTCTTCTTCAGAGCCTGCAATTCCATTGACTTCTGGAGTTTCTTCATAATCTGGAATTTCTTCAGTATCTGTGGTTTCTTCATCATTTGGGACTCCATCAAGAGCTGGAACCTCTTCAAGACTGGGGTCTTCTTCAGAATCTGAGAGCCCATTAACCTCTGGGGATTCTTCATGATTTGGGAGTTCATGACCACCAGGGGCTTCTTCAGGGCTTGGGACCACATGAAGAGCTGGGACTTCATCAAAATCAAGGTCTTCACCAGAGTCTGAAATCCCATTGACCTCTGGGGCTTCTTCATGGTCTGGAATTTCTTCAGCATTTGAGGCTTCATCATTTTGGATTTCATCAAGGGCTGGGACCTCTTCAAGATTGGGGTCTTCTTCAGAATCTGGGTTTTCATCATTATCTGAGTCATCTGCATGGTCTGGGATTCCGTCAGTGTCAGGGGCTTCTTCATTGTCTGGGATTTCATCAGTATCTGAGGCTTCTTCATTGTTCGGGATTACATCAAGATAGGGAACTTCTGCTAGGTCAAGGTTTTGGTAGTCTTCAAAATCTGGTCCTTCTTCAAGGTCGTGGTTTGGGTTTTCTCCAGGGTTGGGGATTTCTTGCACATCTCGGGCTACTTCAGGGTCTGGAACCATATCAAAATATGGTATTTCTTCAAAGTCTTGGATTTCAATGAGTTCTAGAATTTCATCATCAGGGTCTAGAATGTCCTCAAGGGGAGGAAGATCAAAATTCAGGGTATCGTCATCATCGTTGTTGTCATCATCATCGTCATCTTCATCAAGTTCTGGAATGCCTTCGAGATGTGGGCCTGGAATCTCAAGGTCATTTGGAATCTCGAGACCTTGGACTTCACCAAAGACTACTCCTTGATTGAGATATTCAAATACTAGTTCTTCATTGACTGGCACATCTTCCTCAGAGGACTCATCTTCCTCAAGGGGCTCATCTTCAGCAAGGACCTGGCCTTCGGGAAGGGCCTGACCTTCACCAAGGGACTGACCTTCAGCAAGGGCCTGACCTTCACCAGGGGTCTGACCGCCAGCAGGGAACTGACCTTCATCAAAGGGCTTGCTTTGACCAAGGACAGCAGCCCGGGCTTCAGCAGAGTTTTCCACTGGATCAGAAAGTAAAGCATCCTCTTCCATCTTTATCCGTGCGCTCCTGATGGGGAATGAATTTGAAAAAGCAAGTCAGTTTGTATACTTGGGTTGACTAACATAAAGGTGGCCTGGGGTTGGGAGCCCCCATAGGTGATTCTCCTTCAGGCTAAGCATGAACAAACCAAGAAAACACTCACTGGATCTTCCTCAAATTCCTGCGTCTGATAAAATCAAGGGCTTCAGGACTGGATTTCCATACACGCTTAGCAACCTGCCTCTGAATATGGGGAGGCACCTGAGGGTAAAATTAGCAATGTTAGCCTTTATTACACAACATTTTTAAAATCTATACTCATCTCTATCAGGTACCCAGAACTGAAGGCACCATGCCCAGCTAATGTAGGAAGGATTTCTAGACTGGGAGATTTGTGGCTGCCTGCTTTGGATACCCCCAGGGATGCATGTGGAACTCTTCCTTGCCTTGTGAACAGGTGAAAGAGCTGTGAAATAAGTGTGTCCAAAGCTTCCACCTACCTGAAAGAGGATATCCCAGTTATCAATCATGGCACGGACCACACTGACAGAAGCAACATAGTGGTCAATCCCCAGTTTTGTTTTCCTGGACTCCCTCTTGGCAGACGTCCCCCTCTTCAGGAGAGCAGATCCAAACACCAAAGCCAAATTGGTGGAAGTCATACGATTGCCTGAAACCTAAGTAAAGGAAAGCAGAAAGTGATCAACTCTGAAGTAATAATGGAAGTTACACAAACAAAAATGTCTCTTTTTGTTCTTGTTTCCCTCTCCCTCTGTCTCTCTGTCTCTGTCTCTTTCTCATATACTCCCACACATCTCCCCTTCTGTAAATCTCGCTACCCTTTCCCAGAGCTTTTTACCAACTGTCCATCAATGCCAATGGAGTCCTCGCAGTTCTCAGTGATCTTATGCAGGACCTTCAGGAGACGCTCCAGGGTGTCACTGTGGCAAGGTGGCATCAGGTAAACCAGCAACTGCAAGGCAGAAAGCTGATCCTGTGGCTTCAGAGCTAGAGGAAGGAAAACAGGCACTGGCTTAGGGGGCTAACCTTGGCAGCAGCCTGATACAAAGAAAGGTGTGATTCTGGTTGAAAAATGCCAAAGGCTATGGATAAAGTACTCAAGCATCTTTTCTTTGCTCATTCTCATGGCATTTGAGCTCAGGATTCCTAAAAGCAAGAAGTGCTCCCATCAAAATCAGACCCCCTGGGCTTCCCTGGTGGCGCAGTGGTTGAGAGTCCGCCTGCCGATGCAGGGGACGCGGGTTCGTGCCCCGGTCCGAGAAGATCCCACATGCCGCGGAGCGGCTGGGCCCGTGAGCCATGGCCGCTGAGCCTGTGCGTCCAGAGCCTGTGCTCCACAACAGGAGAGGCCACAACAGTGAGAGGCCCGCGTACCGCAAAAAAAAAAAAAAAAAGTAAAAATCAGACCCCCTCCCTACAGAACCTAGGTTCTTCTTTGCCCTGAGAGGGTGCACACAGCTTCAAGAAGCTCTAGAGAGATTTCCAAACAACAGACTTATAGCGGAATCTGGAGAGGTGTTTTCATCTTCTGGTGTTCATTTTGCCTTAGTTCCTTGGGGTCTTGCAGCCTGAGCTCTGTCCCCAGAACCCCACATCCCCTGTACTATTTCCTTTCCTTGCCCAACAAGGGAGAGCAGAAGACTCACTTGCTGTCAGGAGGAAGGACATGTACAGATCATCTGGCAGCAAAGAGTCCTTCATGTCACGGAAAAACTCCTTGAGGAGTGCGGCCACATCATGCACGTTCTGAGAGTCATCCAGCACTACATCCAGACCTTGATCAAATTCTTCACGGAGCTAGAAAAAGAGAGAGAATACATTCGGTGGCTGCTCTGCCCATCACAGGCGCCCTACCGGCCACTCCTTCAGTAGGTCTCAGGCTTCAGTGGAGGTAGTTGGCTATACGGTGTGCCTAGGGGGCTAGAAAGAAGACTGTGCTCCCTTCACGAGGCATGACATTCTCTTCAGGTCTATGGGGGAGCCCCCACCCCCACCAGTTTTTTCTCACTGAAGGAACAAAAGCATATACATAGCTGATTTACCTTACGCACTCTCTGCTCAGAATATTCCAGGGTGAAAATCCCCACTGTGCTTAAGCCTGAAAGAAAAGACCAGGGGATGCTAAGTATCTGTGCTCACTGCCCCCACCCCTAGCATTTCCCTTTTCCTCCCCCATTGTATCCCAACCCCAACTGGTGGCAGGGGAATGTTTCAAGCCCTTCATCCCTTGACCTCTTTCCTCTCCCCATCTCTAGAACACCGTTCTTTCTCTTGAATTGCCTCCTACCTTGATTTAACCATCATTCTTGGCCCCTTACCATGTTTCTCAATGAAGCTGCAGCAAGCCTCAACAACCTGGGGGATTTGCTTGGCAATCGGATTGAGGCTCATTTTCCTTTTGGATCCCAGAAGTCGCTGGCCAATTGGAAAGGAAGTCTTGGAAAGTTGCAGGGTCTGCAGCAGCAGGGCCCCGTCCTCCAGTTCAGCCAGGCTATCCACAGAGACTGCACCCTGTGGAGAAACCCTCACTATGTTAAAATGGGGGAGCAGGAGGGTCACTCCGGACCTTCCTGAAGATTGCATCACATTCACAACAGGAGACATTCTCTCTGTGGCAGGCCAATTACACCCCTCCAACACGTTCTGTTCAGCTCCCCTTCCTTCTGAGGACACAGGCCTTGACCTTCCCGCCCCACATCCCTGGACACTTCAAGAAAGGTCCCTGCCTGAAAACTGGAGGGTTTAACTCACTCGACGCCCACGGCGAGTAAACTCCCGGGGCAAGGAGGGCTCAGCCCGCCTGCGACTGAAAAAGCGCCTGATGCGGCCAAACATCCTTTGCACCACGTTTCCCCGACGACGGCCCGCAGCCTGACGGGTGGCTTCTTCAATCTGCATCGTGGCTCTCAGTTCAAGTTGCTTGCGGCGGGTAAGCTCGTTCACCAGCACCTCTTCCAGTCGAATGCCAAACGTCTTGAGTGATACCGCTGGGGAGCCAGGGAGAGAAAGTATGAGAAACGTCAACGCTCCGCAGGGCTTAAATCAGGAGGAACTGCAGGGGCTGTAGCACTCCTGTAAGCAACCGCCCCCAGCCAACCCCACCCCACCAGACCCGCAGCGCCCCTCCCTGGGGAGGGAGCCAAAGGGACCCTGCGATGGTCTGGCTGAACGACTCAGCTCCACTCAACTACCCCGACGGGGTCTCCACCTTAATTCCTGCCAGGGGGTGACCACCTTGAAGCAATGAGGGTAATTTCTTCTGGGCAAACTGTCTGGGGTAGATTCACACAGAAAGCTTAGGTATATCTGATGGGACTGCCCAGCACTCCTGCAGCTAGTGCGCCATTTCCTGAAATCATCCCCTGCGGGGTTTCTGGAAGCGGGGCGGGGGGCGGGGGTGAGTCCCCCCCAGGGGCAGTGGGCACCGCCCAGTCTCCAATAGCCTGGGACGCAGTACAGGAGGGGTGCAGCATTCTATTTCTTTACTAAGGAAAGTACAGTATGAGAGACCCTCACCCCTCTCTTGTCCTCTCAGAATCAGAAACCACTTCTCCAAGGTGTTTGGACGGTCAATAGGTAGAGCTATGGGAAGAGAAAAAGAAAACACACGCATTCTCATACAAATAGGATTTTATAAGTGACTAAAACATCGTAATGCATTGATCCACAGAGACTGGGGAGAGGGGCAAACAGCTCTGTCCAGCCCCCCAAAAGTGTTTTGCTTTCACTCAGCCTCAGTTTCCCCATTTGAAAACGAGACCAATCGTAACTACCACATGTGAGACTCCAAGAATTTAACCAAACCAGATCATCTGAGGCGCCGCGTGCGCAGCGCGCATCTTGTTACGCACCAGCAGTAGCTCAACACAACGCTTAAAACATAAATTCCGGGGCTCCGAGGCCGCGGGACAGCGCAACAGGCGAGGGGAGGGGCTCTGCCTGCGGCGCCTCGGCTACTAAGGGTCGCTAAGTTACTGCTGGCGCGCTTGCTCCCGGGATGCCGTCGGCTCCCCGCGCTGCGGCTGGGGGAGAAGCGGTGACACCCGCTATCTCCGCACTCCGACCCCCGCAGTGGCGGCTGCCCGCGGGGTCTCCTCGCCCTTTGCTGCGCTCCTTTTAGGCTGCGCCGGGCGAACCTGCGGCTCCCTGCACTTTTCATCACTGCAGCGGCAACCCTCGGCTCGCGTGACCCCCTCCCACCTCCCCTCAGTCGCAGAATCTGCGCCTGCACCGCGGAGACCACTGGCGCGCTCGACCCCCGTCCTGCGCTGGGTCCCGCTCGCTCCCAGCGCACCTCCTGCCGCCGCCCCCCGCACCCGCACCCGCCCTCCCGCTACTCGCCCGGATTGGCCCGTGTCTCTCTCTCACTGTCTCGCTATCTCCCTCTAACTCTTCGTCTCTCAACCGCGCTGTCTCTGTCTGTCCCAGTCTTCTCTGAGTGTCCCTCTGCGTTTCCATCTCATTCCGACTTGTTCTGGCACCTCACCTGGTGCGTCTGTCTTTTCACCTGTCCTCTGTCCACCTGTCTGTCCCTGGTATCTGCCTGTCTCACTGCCTCTCAAGCCCCCAGGCTTCAACCCAACTCAACTAATCTTTACCTCTTCCCAATTCACCAAACACCCTTCAACTCCCGCTCCCTCAGTTCCTCAGGATCCAGGAGAACCGGCCAGGTCCAAGACCAGAGGAGAGTCCCTCCCACCCTCCTGGACCCCCAATTCGTCCCGTTCCGCCCAGGGGGTCCACTCGGCCCGAAGGCGAGGATGCCGCATCCCGGGGTACTGCTCACCTCTTTCAGGTTTGAATTCAGAGAGGAAATGCCTGGCCACGAGTTCGTGGTAAGCAGTCTCTTGCAGCTTCAGACGCTCCAGCTCGGAGAGGCTGTGTATTGAGATCATCTTGGTCCTGCGGTCCGGGTTGTGTCCTGGGGCTCCTCCCAGGACGTTCACTAAAAAAATGAAGGCGGACAACAACAGCAAAGGGGGCATGATTCTGGGGCACAGTGTCCTTTCTGCCTTCAGAAAGGGAATGCAGCCACCCATTCTGGAATCGGATGATTATCAGAACTGCATCATCCAATTGTCACTAGACCTGGTGGAAGGAACTATGGGGGGGGGAGGGTGGTAAAGGGGGAGGGGAA
This sequence comes from Globicephala melas, assembly GCF_963455315.2. Taxonomy (NCBI): domain Eukaryota; kingdom Metazoa; phylum Chordata; class Mammalia; order Artiodactyla; family Delphinidae; genus Globicephala; species Globicephala melas. The sequence continues at coordinate 12,117,070 of NC_083335.1, read as the reverse complement.
ACTGGGAGGTGGCTTCACCCTCAAGCAGAGCTGCCTCTGGTTGCTTATTAAAAAAAAAAAAATCCAACTTAAAAAAAGCCAGCCCTGAACCGACAGTCCAGAAAAGAGAAAACCTAATTAGGCAAAAAGGAAAAAAGAAAAAAATATATTTAAAAAAACCCAACCTTACAAGTTTAAAATGGACATTAAGATAAGAATAAGGTAATATTTTTCCATTAATTATTAGGAACATTGATGGAGTTTATTTTTTAATAATAATGCTTGATGCTGTCCAGTTTGGGTGAAATGGGCACATTCATCTAGGTTAGGAGCTCTGTAAATTTTGTACAACTCTTCCAGAAAGCAAACTGGACACGTGAGTCTGAAGCCAAAAATCATCCCCAGGCCCTTTGACCCAGTAATTCCCCTTCTAGGAATCCATCCTAATGAAATCTTCCTACAGACAGGAAAAAACATATGTACATGAACCATAACAGTAAAAAATTAAGGGAAAAAAGCTAGCCCAGCAACAAGACTAGTTATATAAATTATGGAATAGCCACAGTATGGAAAATTATGCAATCATTAAAGGGATGGGAGCTTTTAAACAACAAATATAAAATACAGAATTGTATTAATTATGATTACAACTATGTGAAGAAAAACATGCAAAGAAATAAAAGACTGCGAGAAATGCACCCAATTACTGATGGTGTCTGTATCAAATAGTGGGATTTGGTTTGCCTTTTGCCTTTTATCTATTTACCAAAAATTGTGCAACTTGATTATGTTATTTTTTCCTGAAAAAACCAACAACATCAGTTTGTACCAAAACAAACATCATTTCCAGGCCATTTCTAATGAGACTCTCTATACAGGATTGGTATAGTGAAGTTTCTTGGTGTATTGGCAAACCTCTTTTACATATCCCTTCTGCATGGTGCCCACTATCTCAAACTGCTCCCAGGTTGCACAGGATACCCCAGTGGGGATCTCCCTGCACCCCACACAGCATCCTATCCTGCACATCCTCACTTCTATTATTAATTTGTTCTTTCATGTATGCATTTTTTAAAAAAGAAAAGAAAAGAAACCTGCATTAATTGTCTACTTTGTGCCAGGCACTAAAGATTCAAATATGAGCAAAATAATAAATACTCTTTTCATAGAGAATTTAACAGTGCAGTGAAGGAGATACACAGGTTAACAACAATTTACAAAACCTTGTGATAAGTCAATTGCCCAAGATATAAACAAACTACTGTGAAAACAGAAAGGAGGAAACATCTAAGTCTGCCTGGAGACAGGGAGGGGGGAGTGTCCAGAAAGAGAGAACAGCTTGTGCAAAGGCAAAGAGATGGCAGAGAGGTTGTTATATTCTTAAAGCTGTATAAAGAGGATGGAAGGAGATAAATCTGGATAGGCAGGAATGACGTTATGAATGGCCCTATAAGCCATGTTAAGGAGCTGGACTTTCTCCTGAAGGCAATAGGGAACTACTTCAGGGTTTTAAGTGGGAAGTGACAGAGTCAGAGCTGCAGCTTGGAAAAATCGCAGAGCAGTGAAAAACCTGGTTTGGGTAGAAAGCCTGAAGTAGGTAGATCAGCCGAGAGGCAAGAGATGCTGACACAAGTCAGTATCAATGGGGCTGGAGCAGGAGATGGATTTTATGGGTATAAGTGACAGGACTTAGAGAAAATTTTTTATTGTAATGGAAAGGATAGCTCCAAAGTTTATGGTTTGGGTGAGTGTGTGGATGCTTCTTCCTAAGAGAAGATAATTCGGGACGTGGGGAACTAAACCTTTTGGCAAGATGGGAAGTGGTCACATGCTATTTTTCTGAGCTCCCCTTGCCCACGGAGTTTTATGATAATATTCTATATATTATTGGGGGGGTGCTTAAACCCCAAAGATCAGGTAATGTGGCTTTGACAGAGAAAAGGTAGGTAGAAGTTTATCATCCAATAATCTATATAAATGAGCTCTGTCAAAAAAAATCCCTCACTTCTTTTGTTTCCAAAATCCTCTTTTGCCCACTTTCCTTAATGGCCAAAGTCACACATGTCAGAAATAAACACTTGCCGGATAACTGAAGTTCAGTATGAGATAGAATGAGGAGTATTTCTATGCCTTTTGAACTGAGCTAAGAGGAAAATTCTTAGCATACATATTTTTTAAAGTCCCTTCAATGGAAAATCAATATCCCCTGGACCCAGAGTAAACACCTAAGCCCAACCACCAAACTGCATCCACAAAATGACCATCTTAACCAATGGCACATGCAGAGAACCTAACCACAGTCCCAAACTAAGCAGCCAGTAATCCCCCATTCACAATGGCAGGTCCAAAATCTATTAGCCAAGGGTCTCATTCTGACACACACAGCCTAGCTCTGGATTATTTTTTTTTACATGGCTCCCTCTTTCCCTTTACCCCAATTTAGACATTTTTGTACCTGTTCTGGAGTTGCAGCTATTTCTTCTTGCCAAGGGTTACAATCTGGTCATCCAAAGAGTATATAGCTGGTTCGCTCACTCAAAAATCAAGATGAAAATCAATCCCTCTTCTCCCCCCAAAATAAGGTGAGAACAAATAAGAGAACCTCAAAACAACGTCAGCCAAAAGAGAGAGAGAGAGAGAGAAGCCTTTGAGAGATGAGTCAGCCTAGATGCTTACAATTCCAAAGGAAATCAAAGGCCTTAGAATAAACTGTTTGTCATTGCCTCCTGCTCAAAGATACAGGGCTAAACTTAAGAGCAATCATATGCCAAAATTCTGCCAGCAAAACTGACACTGTCTTGCTTGCCTTCAATACTCTCAAGGCACCAGTAGAATACCAGACAGAAGCAGAATTAGGAAGTCCAGTGTGCCTAGATAAGAAGCAGATGAGCAGGTTGGGGAGGGGGGACCAATAACTAGGCTTCAACACTATGAGCTGATCACAAAAGGAGGCTCCTCACAGAGAACAAGGTGCTAAGAGACCTCTCTTGCTCCCAAGTGTCTTCCCCTTCCCCTTCAGCATGCCCTGGCATTGGCCTGAAGTGACCATGACATCAAAAAGGAAGAAGGAAGACGAAAGTAAGCCCTCTCAATTTCAGCATAGAATTCAACACATTTGCAAAAACAATCTCCTTAGACAAATATCTGTAATGGTCCCTGGAGTCAGAGCTAAACAGAACTGAGTTCAAAGCCAAGCTTTGTGATTTCTTAGCTGTGTGAGCTTAGGAAACTTTGTTGAATCCTGAGCCTCAGTGGCTTCCTCTATAAAATGGGGAAATGATCCAGTATCCATTTCACCAACTGTGTAAGAATTAAATGAATAATGTACATGTGATATTTAGCATTGGCTTTTAATAAACACATTGATATTGAAGGTTCTTTGCAGAGGGCCTGACTTTACCAGAAAATATCAGGTTTCAAAAGTAATTACATAAAATTAGAATTTGTATCAATGCATCTGACTTAGTTCAATCTCTACTAAATTTGAATTAAATTAAAATGGGTAAAAAGATCTTGGGAGATTGTTGTGAATAGATCTTTCTTCTTCAATCTCCAATGACATCAGGGTCAAGTACAAAAAATTATCTTATAAAATTTAGAAAAACTAACCACATAGGTCCATTTTTAAAATGCTATTATTCAGATTAGTAAAATGCTTGCAAGTCTCAAAAATTTATCTATCTTTTAAACCATCCAATTTCACATCGTCACTAGCAAAATAACATATAATTTCATTTGGATCAGTAAAGGGGCTAGGATATTAGCAGCTACCAAGGGAGAGAATTTCAACAAAGAGTAGAGGCACAACCAGATCAACTCTCCAGCAATACGAAGAGGGAAAACACACATGAGTGGCATCAAGCTTGTTCCTCACGTCCTCCTGAAACGCATGGCACAGATGGAGAAACAAATTAACATCAGAAACGTCACCCTCTTCGACATTGTGAGGACAGAAATGTTTATGCCTTCACAATTTGGAGGACTAATTTACTCCATTGCCCCCATTAAATAGTTAGGGGTGGTGCAGTGCTCACTAGTAAACACCTCTGAGAGAAAAGCAGGACTGATGCCATTGATAGAATCCTAATAAATTAGGCATTTTATGGCACATCACAATTTTTCTTCTAGCCATTGAGAGATATTTGGAGTTTGAGAAGTAGTTAGTGTGCAAGGCTGAGTGCCCAGAAGGTATTGCATCTACGGTATTCAAATGTCTACAGGCAGTGACAATGGATAAAGACATCCGCATTAATATATCACAACATGGGAAAGAGATACAGGTCTCTCCATGAAAATTTGGTCTGCTGTCACATTACCTCATTCGTCCCTGAGCATTAATGAGTTAGCCTTTAAGTTGCTATCCCATAACCTCCATTTCAGCAAAGGCTGCAGTCGTGATGAACAAAATGGCTCATTTTACCCTATGCGGTGTAATGCCCCAAAATAATTAAATTTGGGGGCAGCGTTCTTCAATACGTGAGTCAGCCCATCATGCCATAACAGAAGCTCATAAACCAAAGGTAGTACTGTTAAAATACATTCAGAAAAGTTCTGGTATCAAAAAGTGTTTCCAGAACTTCTTAGATTAGAATGGATCAGAGATAGAAGGGAACTTAGCCATCACCTAGCCCAAAGCTTCCATTCTAGAGTTCAAAAAACTGAGGCTCAAAAAGAGACAGGAGATTGCCCAAGGCCACACAGCAATTTGACACAGAATCTAGACAAGAACCCAGTTCTCAGACCTAGGGCTCTTTCCACTGCCTCATCCACCTTTGTCCTTAATAGCTACAAAATAATGCATAGCTAAATAATGAAATCAAAAGAATGGACACATAATCAAAGCCTGATTCGATAAACCAAGGGAGGTCACATCCGAAGGTACAACAAGATATAGATATTCTCAGTATTATCTGCAGTATGTGTCAGAGTGCATAATAGTGCTGGCATCACAAGCTGTGTCACCCGTTATCTCTTTTTTCCCTTTCGGTTGCTGCTTCTATTACGTTGTGGGAGAAAAAGTAAAAAAAATAAGATGTTGCATCAATAGAAGGTAATTTTTAATGTCTAATTTTTGTTGTGCTTTTCATGTTCTCAAAAGCTTTCCACATGTCCATTATTTCCAGGTCCTAGCACACAGTAGGTGTTCAATGTGTTTGTTGGGTAATCATAGGATTATAAACTCTTGACAGTTTTGAGAGAATATAAAGGTCTTGTAATTAAAACAGCTATTTGTGATTCATGGATAAATGAATCATGCTACTTTATTCTCACAACAACCCCTGGGAAGGAGGTAGGTTTGGTGTTATGTTCCCATTTTACAGATAACAACAAAATAGGACTCCAGAGAGGTTGTAACTTAACTGAAGTTGCACTAACATGCCATGAAGAAATACAATCTGGGAACTAGATTATCCCCAGGCCTGGTCTTGCCACCAAACCACAGTATTTCTTGGTATACATCACCAACATCTGCTGCCTGGAACTGGGATGGCCTGAGTCAAGATTATTTTCTTTCCTAAGGAGATGGCTAGATTTTGAGGTCTTTCTTTATACACACTATTCTTGGGAAATGGGAATGAAGGTAGATGATTGATACACAGGATAGATAGACAGACAGATAGATAGATAGATAGATAGATAGATAGATAGAAGAAGAAGAAGAAGAAGAAGAAGAAGAAGAAGAAGAAGAAGAAGAAGAAGAAGAAGAAGAAAGATATGATAGGTAAATAAGATAGGTAGGTAATGATAGATAGAAAGATACAGATATATATGGTTTTGAAAAACACTATTATGAAAGGTAGAGAAGAGGAGTGAATAGAAGAGAAAAGCATCAAAAGCATTATGTATTCCTCCCATCACGTCTCTTGCCTCAGCCCACTCCCCAAGCTGACAGCATGGCATCCTGAAAAGGTCCTGAGTTATGGACTAGGACTTAGGTTCAAATCCCAGCCTTACCACCTGTAAGTTCACACACTCACCAACCAAGTCACTTAGAGCTAATTATCTCACTTTTGTGAGCCTCAGTTCCATCACCTTACAAAGTAACAACCATGATATCTCTGAGGTGTGGCTATGGTAAAGATTAAATAAAAGACAGGGTGACATGAAAGAATCCTCCAAAGGGTACAGTGCTGTACCAAGGTGAGGAATTGTCCCCCCCGCCAAATACCTGAGAGTCATATTTGAAAGGAAGACTGAGCAGAAGTGCTGCTATCTGGAATGAAGCAGACAGTGCCCCCATTGAAGAATGCCCTTGTACCATCCATAGAAGGTAAAAGTGGGTACCACATCCTGTCAGCAGGTATCTCACTTTCAGAGGGGATGAGTTGAACTGTTTCTTCACTGGGTCTTTCATGATCAGGAATGCAAGACAACTAACGGTGGGGGTTGTGGGGGGATCAGTCTAGGCTCTGAAATGTAGAAAAAAGTTAGTTGGCCCACAAAAGGGATTTAGTCCCTACCTTTGGTTTCCTCAGCACAATGTGCAAGCCATCCATGTTAGGGATGGTGGAGGAAAGGGGGGAGCCCTCTGGAGTGGAAAGTCCCAGTTCCTGTCCTTGGGGTCTTACAGCCTAGTTGGAGGTCACATAAATGTCAAGGGTCTGACATGGGTCTAACATCATCCTTCCCTGCCCTCATTTAAATACATTTCCTCTCCTTTGTTCCTTTAAGGAATGTTAAGAATTGACTATTTCTTCAGGTCCACCAGCACTACTCAGACCCTTATTCAGCTGCAGGTTTATAGTATGCATTCGGTAAACTCTGATTCATTTTTCCCATCTTCTCAATTCCCCTGGTCCCAAGCCCCCTTCTTTAAGACATATTCCCTTTCAGACACACACATTTCCTCTCACAAACATACACACACACACACACACACACACACACCCTCATGCGTTCTCACATATGCATTTACACACACACACACACACACACACAGAACAGACTTACCCAATGTATTTGCTACAACAGAGGGAAGGAGGAGACTCTGAATTAAAGAAAGAACCATCAGGGCTTCCCTGGTGGCGCAGTGGTTGAGAGTCCGCCTGCTGATACAGGGGATATGGGTTCGTGCCCCAGTCCGGGAAGATCCCACATGCCGCGGAGCGGCTGGGCCCCTGAGCCATGGCCGCTGAGGCTGAGCGTCCGGAGCCTGTGCTCCGCAACAGGAGAGGCCACCGCAAAAAAAAAAAAAAAGAACCATCAAACATTTGCCCCTCTAGACCACAGCTGGGGTTTCTACAGAGTGGGCACGAGAGAGGAAAGACCAGTAGGGACACTTCCCCAAACCATCTGGACAGAGATCTGTCAAGGAAACCTTCAGAATAAAGTTGTTCTTCAAATCTGTGCTGAGAGCTACCTCTCTTTCACCTTTGTTCCCCCACTCCCACCTGCTTCCCTTCTCCTTTGATTGTATCTCCCCCAAGAAGCATTCAATTTTCTGCAGTTTTCTTTTTCAAAACCCTGTCTGAATGGCTGTCATAGGGAATTGGGGCTGTGGGAGATGTTTTTATGATAGGAATGGTATTTTAAAACTACATTTAAATAAATGTATTTTTTAAAAATAATCAATGTCTACCTACCTGTATCTATCCTCCTTCAAAATTAGACCACTGTCTTGGCTATGACGCAGTGCAAAAAAGAAAAAAACAAACAAACAAAAACCCTAGACCAGGAGTCAGGAGGTCTGCCTAGTTACTAAGCAGCTGAGTGGCCTTGGGCAAGTCTGTGAGCATCTCCCAGCCCCAAAACACAGCCAGTGTCATTTATTATTATCCGGTTTACCTAAGAACACGGTAGAGACACAGTCCTCACTTCTGCCTAGTCCTTGATTCTTCTACAGGACTTAGCCACCTCCAGGACACAGGGCCACGCTGTGGCCACTGTCCACAGCTGGAAAGAGAGAGCATCCCTGCCCCCCCCCCTGCAGGTTTCTGGGCGCCAGAGTGGAGAGTGGGTCTAAGCTGGTCTCCCTGTCCCTCCCTAATGGAGCCCTAGCCCGGTAGTCTGCCCTCTACCCAGAGCTAGGTGAAGGTGAAGGCAGGGGGAGCAGGGTGAGGGGGAAAGGGACAGGAACCGGCCAGCCAAGACTTTGCGCCCTCCCCTCGAAGGGTTGTCCCAAGCCACAGGCTGCCGCTGCGGAGCGTGGTCAGGCGGGGTTGCGCCCCTTGCGTCTCGCCCCTACGTGGCTCAAGAGCGCGCAGAACCTGCAAAGTTAAGCAAAGCCCCGCCCGCACGCCAAAACCACTCTTGCTGCTTGCCGCTGCCGAGAATTTGAAAAATGCAATCTTTCTTGCGTGCTCCACGTTTGAGCCATTGAACGCGAAAAGCTGGGCACCTAGTCCAGGACCCGCAGGCTTCCTCTCCCTCCCGCACGTCGGGCGCTCCGCTTGGAGTGCACTCACCTCCCACTCAGCCCCTCGAGGGGCTGCACTCAGGCCTCTGGAGTCCTGCCCCTGCACTACCTCTTGGCGACTCTCTTGGTCCGGCCAGGGAATAAATGGCTGCGTGACCCGCTGGTCAGTCCTGCGGCGCGACTACGACCAGTCTTGGGACGAGCTGCAGGCACTGCGAGCGCTTAGCTCTGCCACGCAGATTCCCCCACTCTCTCTCTCTCTGAAGCTCCCGCGGTGGGGCAGGAGCTGATTCATAGCAATTTTCTACGCAGCAGCCAACTCAGTGCCTTACGCATACCTGTTTGCTAAATTCCCGGGGCTACTCCCACTGTCTCTCATCATACCCCACAATCATCTCTCCCTTTATTCAAAGCTGATTTCTCTTTCAAGATTCAGCCCAAGGGTCCCTTCCTTTGAGGGCTCCCTTTCTCTTCCGTTGGCCATGCCGCACAATCTCACATTACAGGTGAAGGAAAGGCAGAGGTGGAGGTTCAGATGGATAAGAAACTTACCAAAGGTCATTGAGCTAATTACTGGCAGAGCCAAAAGGAAGGCCCAAAACTCCTGGAACCCTGCTCAGCACACTTTTTGTTACCCCTCATCACTTCCCTTCTGCCCTGACTAGTATGGCATTGAAGGGCAGGTGGCATCCCTTTGCACACAAGGACTGCACAAGGAACAACTGCCTGCCCCTCCTTGCCTCACCCTTCCTGCTGCTTGTTCGCCATCTTGTCCAGGGCCTCTGATCTTCCAAACTCAGAGACAAGGAAGATCATTTGGTTCAGAGTTCAATGAACAACAAGAGCAAACAGAATTCCTCTACCTATCTGGATGAGAACGGTCTCAGTAGCCCACCCCCAACACACACACACACAGACACACACACACACACACACACACACACACACACACTACTATAGTCTTCATCTTTCTTTTTCTATCTTCTTGGCACCTGGAGAAGTCAGAAGGCCATTCACACCTGCCCAAACCATCTTACCTTCTAATACTGCTTCCAAAAATGCCTTCTTCTAATCTGCAGCTCAACAATCATATATTCAAATCACTATTCAGCCAAGCAAAAATGTATTATTCACAAGCACAAAATATTCTCATCTGACGCAACAAGGGCAATACGGGGTTATAAGCGCAAGATCTCAAGTGGGGAGAATTTCAAATACACAATTACACTCCCTCCCAGTTGAATTTTCTCCTCTCCTGGATGAAGTAAATGGATGAACGGAGAGTGTTGTTGACTGGATGGAAAAGAAAGAGGAGAAAAGAATCAAGAATGTCAGAGACTCTAGTTTAGCCCAGCAAGAAGGAAGAAGGAGCAGAGCCTAGGCAAAGGAGAGGAGGAAAGAAGGGGAGGGGGAAGGACAGAGGGCAGTTGCTGACCCCAGGCATACACGGGTACTGAGGTAGCCAAGGAAGACATGGACTTATTCCCCAAAGGCTCAGAGATGTGGCTCATAGGGATCTGGCTTAGAAATGAGATCCAGAAGCCCAGTGGTAAGTGTCTCTTGACTCCTAGCAAAGGGAGAGAGCTTCTGGCTCTGACAGCAGCATGGGTGGCGCTCTTTTCACTAAAAGTACCACCTGGGCACCAGCACTACCAAGAAGGCGCCCTCTTCCCCTGCTCCTCTTTCCTACCCCCACCCCTCAGGAATTAAATAAATCTTACCCGACACAGGAATGTAATTTGAATGCTCAGGGTGGTTTTCCCTTCCTTTGAAGGAGAGGATCTCTCCCTCTCCACCTGCTGAAAATGGGCTGGGTGCTGCCCCTTTATACATTCTAGAGCACCAGAACAGGAGAGGGGGGAAAAGGGAGGGAGCAGCAGTTTGAGGCTGGTCCAATTTGTCCCTGGCGTTCTCTCTCTCTCTCCTCTTGGTTTTTATGCAGCCCCTCCTTCTGGCCCTGGCAGCTCTGCTCCCCTTCCTCACTGCAACATCTTGCAGCCAGATCCCCCACCCTTGTGATAAGGAACTGATACTGGGGTGCATCTTTCTGGTGATGCTTGCTTTCTAATGTGGGATCTTAGGCTGATATGCCAGGGAAAGATCTGAATTGGGGGTAGGTGGGTGTCACCGAAGATGAAAAGAGAAACCCACCCAGGTAGCCAACTGCCTTGAAAGCAACACGGGTTGGCGTTGGGGGCAGCCAGGAGACATGATATGAACCTGAGTGCATAAGGAGCCAATTTAGGCAGAGGACTGGCAGGCTATTGGCTTGAGTTACAGTGATTGCCTTGGTAACATAAATACATAAAGACTGCACGATATATTAGAAAGTAGATGATTGAATATCACTCAGCCTCAGTTTTCTCAACTGCAAAATAGCGGAATAAATGCTCACCACATAGCACAATGGGGAACAGTGTGTGAAATAACACTGGTAAAATACTTAGCACAGGGCCCAGCACAGAGCCCCTTGCCCACCTAACTTCCTTCTGGTGTTGAGAACAGGAAGGAAAAGGGCTTGCCCAAGGTTATACAGCAAGTATCCAAGTCAGGATTGGAACCCAGGTCTCCCAAAGGATGATTTCCACGCCACTTCCTCCTCTAAGAAGCTGCCTGGCTACGCTTTGGGACTTGGAGGGGTAGAAGTGTGGAGGTGGGTTAGGTGCTATGTTTAAGCATATAGACATTCTACCACTTAATCCCAGCCTCAAGGGCTCAGGCTTCCGCTTTATCCTCCTCCAGATCATCACTCAGGTAATACCCCCTTGCCATCTTGGACTAATTCATTGTCACCTTAGTGCCACCTCTGCTGCCCAACTCTGAGATAGTGACTCACCCTCTAGCTGGCCAGGGCCTCTGCCCTCCAGGAAAGAGGCTCTCTTCTTAATTGACTGCAGAAGCCTCAGCCACAGTGAGACAACCCCCTTCCAGGGAAGCTTAGGGCTGGAGGGCTTTGAGGAGGAATGGAATAGCCCCCTATTCAAAAGCCACTGCCCTCCATCCCCACAGTGCCTGGGGTGCTGCTATTGGAATCCTTTCTCTCAATTCCTTATGATAACTCCTTATGTGCCCTTAAGTCTCAGTGTTTCCAAGGGATTTCACCCAGGGCATCACTTTGCTGCATGTATACAGCCTGTGCTGTATCTGGCACTGTGCTAGGCACTGGCAAAGCATAAGGTAAGAGAAGATGTCCCTGGCATCCAATGAGTGTTCATTACAATGAAAAATAACTCAGCAACCTGGAAATGGGGAGAAGAATTCGGGGTGGGGGTAGGAATGATTTAGGAAGTCCCTGTGAGAGGTGAGGTGATGGGCAGAGTGGCCTCACTGCAGCCCCAAGGACTGGGGCTGTGAACTGAAATGTCTTGTGGCTAGTGAGTGGCATCACTAAAATCACTGGTGCAGGCATTTCCCTTAACTACAGCACATTGCTTAAGAAATTGAGCGCTAATTGAACCTCTGTCCATCTTCTGGCTTAGAGGCATTACCTGGTGGCCATATCTCTGGCCTCTGATCCCCCTCTTCCCCAAACTCCCAAATCTTTATCCTTGGTGAGGGTTAGGGAGAGGGAATGGAAGGGAATGTACATCCTTTGGATTTTAACTGGAATTAGCACTTTACATATATTTCCTCCTTTAAATTTCACACCCACCCCGCAACCTAAGACAGTGACCTGACAAGGTAGTCAGCTGCGAAGTGGTAGAGCTGGGATTCGAACCTGTACCGACTCCGAAGCTTGTGCACTTTGCACCGCAAGGCGCTTTACACAATGCGCCGCCTCAGGCGGAAGTCCTCTTCCTCCTCCTCTCCTTCACCCGCTGTCCATCTCTACAGAAAGGGGGCAGGCGGAGGACAGGAGCCAGATGTTCATCTGACCGCAGAGTATTCTAGAGTGACCCCTGTAGCCCGCCACAGAGGAAGGGGACCTCAGACTGTCCCGCGGGGGCTATGCCGCCAGACGTGCAAAGCACCCTAAGCGACACTACCGCCCCCTGCCGCCGGTGGCTCCCTGGCCAAGGCGGCTGTTCTCCAGGGGCTTGTGTGCTAGAAAAAGCTCACCGACTGCCCCAGAGCTGTCGCGGGCTGGTGCTGGGCTGCAGATAGCCCTGCAAGATTTGTTGACAAAAGCGGGAAGGAGGAACATTTATAACGCCCTACTATGTGTCCAGCGCGGTGTCGGTGATTTCTGATAGCCTTTGCCTTTTATGTAAAAATTAGTTGCTTTGCAAAATAGTGCGCTCTCTATTAGGAGACGTCTTCAAACTAGATTAGAACAGGTTTCGCAAAAAGCTTTTCTGCATATCTAAACTCCTTACTTCTTGAAACCAGTAAAGCTTTCCACCCCTAACAGTTGTTCACTCTCGGGTAGGAGAGGAAGAAGCACCCCACCCCCTCCACCACCTCCCCCCGCGGTGGGGAGCAGAGGTCAAAGCTGCGAAGGGGTCTGAGAGGGAGGCTGCTGGGGGGAGGAGCCTCCGGCAGGGTCCCGGCTGGAGCTCACGTGCCCTCCGCCCGCCGGCGGATTCCCCAGCCCTTCCAGTTTTCCCTGGTTCTGACTGGTTCCCGTCTGGACCCAACTCACTCACTCCCTTTGCTCGGGAATGGGGAACAGGCGGGTTAATGGGAACAACACCCCAGGTCAAAGGGAAAAGAGCGTCTCTGCTCGCAGCGCCTCGTCCGCCCATCCCCCCTCCTTTCTTCCCCCTCCTCCCATCCTCGCCCCCTTCTCTTCCGCCCTGAGGGAAGGAGGGGGCGGGCTGTATGTGTATGTATGTATGCATGTACGCGTGTGTGCGCGCGCGCAAGTGCGGTTCGCCTGTGAGTTACGTGTGTGGCTGGGTGTGGGTGTGTGTGTGCGTGTTGCATGTTTTAGTCTGAGTGCTGGGTGTGAAGTGTATTTGGTTTGCGCTCGGACGTGGAGCGTGTGTTTGTGCGGTGTTTGTGTGTGCACGTTTGTAGGTTGTATGTTTCTGCCCGATGACAGTGTGACTCTGTGGGTGCGGTCTGGATATGGGTGTGTTCGATGTATGTTTCTGCCGGGGTTTGTGGTCGTGCTGTAGTGTGCATGTGTATGCAGTGTGTGTATGTGTGTGTGCCCGTTGAAGCTTGTGTGTATATATTTGTTTGGTGTGTGTTTACCCTTAGCTGTGCTGTGTCAATGTGGGGTTACGGGTGGTGTTTGTTGTGGTGTGTACTGTGTGTGTTTGTGAGCAAGGTGTCTTTATATGTGAGCTTACTTAAGGCGTGTGTGCTCAAAGGTTTGTGTGTGTGAGGGTGCAATGTCCGTGTGTGTTTGGGTGTGATGTGTTCATGTGTGTGGTGGGGACGCATGCAGCCAATGTATGTGCTAGGATGGAGGGCTGAAGACCGTGTGTCTCTTGGAGGGGGGTCGCGGCGTGAGTTTACGGGTGTGGTGTGTGAGAGAGCACGGGGTTGTCTAAAGAACCCAAGTGGCTGTGTGCTTGGTAGTTTTTTTTAAAATTGGGGGTGGAGGGGGGCTTTGCACCAGGACTGGGACGAGGAAGGAGATAGGGGCCCGCGACCTGGGCACAGTCTCCCCTTGGCCTGATCTGCCGGGTCTGGGTCCGCCGACCCCCCGCTGTGCGCACCAGGCCCGCTGGGGGCTGGGTGTGAGCTTACCTGACTGCTTAGAGGAAAGAAGAGGAGGGCGTCGCACGTGATTGGCCAGGTAGGGCGCCTAAGGCGCGGTTCAGGGGCTGGTGGGAATAAACTGGAAAGATTCTTGGTCACTGATTCCCCCCCTCCCCCAGGAGATCCCAGTTCGTGCCCAGCAAAGCCCAACTATTAGCTCAAGGCTTGGCTGTTTCACACCTCTTTGGCTTTGTGTGGGCAGATACACTTGCCTGGAATCCCTTTCCCCCTGGGCCTCGTGACAAACTCCTACTTATTTTTTTAAGACCTAACTCAGGAGTCACAAAACTTTCTCTGCTTTTCTGTACCCCTCCCTCCCAGTGGAGGGCTCCCTCCTTTGAGCCATCATAGTTACCCTCTTCATACTTCTCATGACACGAACATACATAACTGCGATTATTTGTCTCTCCTTTTAAACTCTGGGCTCCTGTAGAGAATGCCTGGTATATAGTAAGAATAATAATAGTGATCATGATAATAATGTTACCATTTATTAAGCACTTATTGTATACCAGGCATGGTGCTAGTGCTGTTACATGCATTATCTCCTTGAGTCTTCACAATGACCTAATGAGGTAATTAGAGCTATGACTTATCAATATTTTGCACATCACAAATCGAACTCAGAGGAGTTAAGTAACTTCTCCAGGGTCACACAGCCAGTGGGAGGCAGAGCTGGTATTTGAATCCAGGTTTGCCAAGCTCCCTAAACCTTTCTCCTGTTCCAGGCAGCCTCACCAAGAGTCCCTCATTTCTGCTAGGCATTGAAGTCTCTATCAAACAGTATCACTTCCCAACAAATCTTTCTTTGGAGTTTACTGACAGCGCCAAGAGTGCTCAGCATAATTACTTTCTTTGTCTCTCAGACAGCTGATACCTTCTCCACCTAATTACCTGCTTTGTTGACACCTCAAAATCTTTAATTACTCTAGGCTCATAAGCACCTCACCACCTCCAGTTCTGGGAGCTCTCCTTAGGCTGGTGCTGAAAGAAAGAGCAGAGAATGAGCATTTTCTAGCCATAGGGTCAGGGGAATTGGGTGTGGATGGGGATGGGGGTGAGGGGTCAGGATGGAGTAAGGGAATGATTTCACAGCTCCCCTGGACCTATTTTTACAGCATTACCACCAGAAGTTGGTATGTAGTAAATTTCAAGCAGACCCGTCATCTCCATATGAAACTGCATATAGAAAAACAAGCAGAGCCCCCTCAAAAGATTCCTGAATGGGTCCCATTTTGTATTATTCATGTTTGGAGGGGAGAACTGTGCTTACCTAATGGGTTCATGCTGCTCTAATGCCTTCCAAGCAGCCTCATCTGAGAATTTCAAATTAAAACAATACATCGCATTTTGGGGGAACACATTTATGGGGGGGTGGCTCTGTCACAGCTAAAGGGCCGCTGGAAGAACAGACTTCCAGCTCAGCCCCCAGGGAACCAGCCCAGACTGCCGCAAAGAGGTCAGGGAGTGGATAGAGAGAGACAATTCGACAGTGGTGAGTCACTTCGCCACTTTTCAGGGGGGAAAGCAGAAAGCGAGGAGCACGATTTAAATTGCTACTGTTATTATTGTGCCCTTTCAACTGGCACAAATGAGCCTGGCGTGCAGACGAGAAGCAGCTGTAACATCAGTAAAGCTTCACCCCCAGCTGGGCCTGGGTCAGCACCTCATCCTGGGTGGGCAGGAAAAGCATTGCCTAAATTACTACATAGCCAGAAAGTCTTTTTTTTTTTTAAGTGCAGGGTGGGGGTTGCTAGAGAGGCTAGTGTAAGTCACACAGGGCACAGAGTAGCTGAAGCCCCTTGGTAAATCTGTACCAGAAGTTCATGCAAACTTTGGTGTCTCCCATCATCTGGTCTCAGGCACTTGGCTTTCCTGCTGCTTTGCGGGCCAGTCTGACACCTCCTCACTCTCCTCTGAATATACCAGCTCCACTTCCGCTTCCTCACAGTCGATCCTGTGAGGCCTCTGCCTCCCACCCCTACACACATACACTCAACCACTGGACCACCTATCTAAATTCCTTTGTGTAAGTCCCACCTGAATTCATGAAGACTGTCTGGTTCGCTCCAGTCCAGTACTCTTACCTGTGAAATGGGGAACAAACTTCAACTTCGAAGAAGCTAAAAAGCTCCAAAATGCTTTAATAACCCCCATTACAGGCAAGGAACCAAAATGTGAATTTTATTGAAGAGGGAGACCTTGGTTTTCACAAGAAAAATGTGGATAAAACCCTTTAAAGATGAGGACCTTCAGACAGCTTTGAGTTTGTATCCCAGCTCCATCACTTACTTGCTATGTGATCTTGGGAAGGTTACTTCATCTCTCAGAACCTCAGTTTTCTCATCTGTAGATTGGAGCTGTTAACACCTGCCTTAGACATGTTCAGGTGACAAGGAGGTAAAATATGGAAAGTGTCAGCCAAATGTCTAACATGTCTAATAAATGTTCAAGAAAAGGCTAATTCCCTCTCTTGCTTTACTCACGCCCTGCCCATATAGCCCAGAGTGTCTCAACCGGGGTGTTCAGGTACTGAAGCTGACTGACTAAGCCAATTTTCCTCATTACTATTGTGTCTGACACTCTTGAAATAGCCCCTCTTCTTTTAGGGTGATGTTTTTATCAGCCTAATGCAGCCCGGAAGAACTGGATCCTAAGTCCAATTCTCACTCTGCAGTTTCTCCTGGCAGTGTTAATGAAACCAACGTTTCAGACGTAATGCTCCATACAGGAAAGTTTCAAACTACCTGCTCAGCATCTAGACTTCCTCCCACCCCAACTATGGACTGAGCTCCCCAACCCTCACTTCACACCCAGTCCAGACCCTGTCTCTTAAATGTGTGCCGTAGTACCCAAGAGAAAGACAGCGTAAATATTCCTTGGCTAAACTGCCCCCACGACTTCTGTTTTGTTTTCTTGTTTTTGTTTTTGTTTTCTACCTTTAACCTAGAAATTAGGAGGGGCTCCCAAGGCCACCCTTCTTCTAGCAGCCACCAAGGTTGGGGGGTAGATGAGGGGAGCGATGATGTTTCTCTGAGATATATTTTGCAGCACCTAAAATACTGTTCCAATTAGTTGTTATTTACCTGTTCGCAGTTAAAGGAAAATAAAATCTACCCTTTGGTAAAGTAAGAGAAGACCCCAATCTGTGCCCTTTCCTCCCTGATGCTACTGCCTCCCTCTAGAGACAAAAATAAGTCACTACAAGCTGGAGCTGCATTTGGGCAGAGAGTGGCGGGCGAAGGTTAAGAAGTTGAGGGTAGAGGGTGGATATATAATATCAGGGAGGGATAAAGAGGCTACAGAGTAGAGAAGTATTGAGAGTCATGGCAGAAAAAGCTCTGAGAGGCCGGGCCTCAGGTGCTCCCAGTCTCTGGAGGACGCCTTCAATTCCTCCCTCTCCTTCACCTCTCTTATTCATCCTGCATGCTACTCCTCACTGACCCTAGACTCCACCATGCAAGATAATATATTAGTGAGTCCCTCTGAGGATTTAGGAATTTAAAATTTTCTCTAGTTCCTATCCCTGTCGGCTTCTGAGGAGGTCCCGCAGCCCCTGCTTAGTGGAGGAAAGTGGGAGGGGTAACAATTAAGGGTCAGCCAAACTATACAGAGAATTGTTGGAACAGGGGTTCAAGATAGGCCCCAGCCATTTAATAAGCATCCCTGAGTGCAGGGACCTACCAGTTGCTGGGTAGCAGGTGCCTATCCCGAGGAAGCCGCGTGGCTTCTCAAGAAGTGTATCTGAGACGTGACAGTGGCTGCCAAGGCTCATCAAACATGCCATCTACCTACTTGTGCTGATACATGTGAGAACAAATGATACTGCCAGAAGGAAACAGAAATCGTTTCCTAGTGACGCAGAGCCCCAGCAATAAGGACACAGGTGGTGTTTGCATTGCATCTTTCAATTGAAATGTGCACCTTTTCATAGAAAGGAATCTATAAGTAGTCAAGCAGATCAAAGACCAGAATTTGAACTCTGGGCAAGGGAACGTCAGCAACATTGTACTGACCACCTAGTAAATGTCTGCTCTATATCAGCATAGTGCTAGAAGCTTTGTATGTGTTATTTCTTTTAATCTCACTTAAGCTTTGAAATCAGACCAAAAGGGGTTGTAATCCTTGCTCAGCTACTGTGTGGCCGTGAGCAAGTTACTGAACCTCTCTGAGTTTTTGTCTTTTCAATGAAGATGATAATACTTACCTCAAAGAGTTGTTATGAAAGTTAAATGAGATCATTTGTGTAAGATGACTGGTACACAGTAAATATTTGAAGAAGGACTAAAACACATCTTTTGATACATGAACCATAGAGGGCACTTAATATAATGATATCTCCAATAACAATAATATAACTATTAGTAAATAGTTATTAAAATCATAACGATTATAATTTATAACCTGGAAATATAGATATTATTATATTATTTTAAAAGAGGCTAAGAAACTTGCTTATTGCAAAACTATAAAAGCAGTTTCAATTCAGTTCTACCTTTTCCCACCCAGTGTTAGAGGACATTTCATGATCACTGGGAGGATTACATTTGGCTGACCTGATTTAGTCATTACACTTAAACTAAAATTTGAAGAAAAAAATCCCTTAGATTAAACTATGTATAGTGGGATTTTAGATCATTGTAATTATTGCATGGTCTATTTGTATACTATAGGCCTTCAGTTAGCCTTTTAAACACCTCTTTAAATTATAAGAGTAATTTAAGAACAAACTTAATAGAGATTTTGGGAAACAGAGAAGAAAATAACTATTATTCCACCAACCTAAAAGGATCTCTTAGTTTACCTCGTTGCTGAATTTTCTTCCAGTCTTTTAAAAATGCATATTTGACACATAAATCATACCATTTTCCATGTCGCTACATATTCTTCATGAACAGCATTTTTATGGATGTAGACTAGTCTAACAAGTGGATATGTCATATAGTTTATTTAACCATTCCACTACAGTTGGACATTTAGGTTGTCTTGGCTGGTAAGTGTGGGAAAGGGAATGAAACTGCTTTTCCTGTTGCCATCGTCACCCTCAGGGACCTGGTATCCTGCTCTATCAATGCCCAATATGCTTCCTGTCATTTGATATTTAAGCTTGATGAATGTCAGCTCTACTGCTGGAGCCTGAGGTACACTTGCAAGAGTATTGTTTTCTACCAGTTTTCATCACACAGATTCTGCATTCTATCCTTATGGTGGGTAAAGCGTGGCCTAACCTAGGAACCTAAGCTCTATAGAGTGTCACATTATTTTCCTATGGAGAGATGCCTTTTGAAGTGGAAACAAGTGATTTTCAAAGGAACTTTGGGAAGTCCTGCCATTAGTGGATGAGGGTGCTCGTCTGATGCCATGACCAGGGAAGTGGGGTGTCTCATTGGCAAACTCGCCCCAGCTCTGGGAAATAATCCTGTGGAGCTCAACCAGGCCTGGCCTCAGTGAATCGATTGGGTCCCATCCCCAAGAAAAGATCAAATTTGTATGTAAAGTGGGCCCTAGGGTCCCTTCAGCTTTAGAGTTTTGGCTGCTTTACAGAAGTCCAATTGTCTGAGGCTAAATCCAATGCCAGGAGTGAACTGGGGAGAGAATTTCAAGTGGGTCAGTCGTGCTGTCCCTCTCCCTAGGAAAGAAGACCTTTCTGGGTCCCCCTTCTTCCCAGATCTCAATGATGCCTCTCCAAAATGTCTTCATATGGTCGTCGATTGCCCATTGCGACCCTCAAAAGATTGTTCTGATGTACCAACAATCTCCTTAGCAAGAGGTGGGTGGGTGGGTGAAGGAACATTTAGAATACTTCCCCCACTCTTCCCAATCATCGACCAGCTACTCCCTCCCTCTGACTCCTGAGGATTTCTGGAAGGCATTTGAAGGGAGGCACCAAGGGCAATTGTAGCCCTACAGAATATCAATAGTTATGCACAAAGTTACCTTTCATATTGCACAGCATTTCTTGGTGGGGCGGGGGGAGGGTTGCAGTGAATGAGTTCTTACCTGGTCAAAAACTGTACCCAAAGACTAATTACTTATGTCAAAGTGATGTTGTGTGACTTAAGTGAGATCATACGTGTAAAGGGCTGAGACTAGGGCCCAGCATCTGGGAACTACTTCACATATATTAGCTGCTGTGTACAAGTAATAGAGCTGGGGTAGGCAGTGGTGTACCACTGGCATATGTAGGGGGACAGGTCTCATCAGACTGGAAATGCAGTAGTAAATGTAAAGTCTTGCACTTGGATTCAAACAACAAAATACAGAATGGAGACTCTGAAAAGAACTTGAGTTTACTTTTTAAAAAATGAGTAGTTTCAGGTGAAGAAGGTACTTCCAATATAAATTAGCTATTTGTGTGTGAACTACGCAGCATGTACAAAGGATTTGTGTGTAGTGCGTGCATGTGTGATGTGGTTATGTTGCATTGTGTGTGAAAAGTACGTGATGCATGTGAAGTATGTGTCTGTGCGTTGGTGACTTTGTATGTGGGCATGTGCGGGTGTGGGAATGTGTATGTATGTGTGTATTTGTGGCTATGTGTCTGTGTACCATGAGTGTGAACGTGGGCTTCCAAAAGAGGGAAAGTCAGCCATCCAGGACTATATTTACAGGGACACAGCTGGAAATCCTCTTTTGGCCAGGTCATTGGGCATTCACAACTTGGAGCATGCTCAAAGAAGAGCAGCTAGGTGCGGGTAGGAGCCTTGTAGCCATATCACATGTTAAACAGATGAAGGAACTGGGGAGGTTTGGCCTGGATAAAAACAGGGGTGAGTGGGGGTGGGGGAATGGAGAGGGCTGGCGCTGTTCTCTTGGAAGGATCATGAAGGTCAGTGCCAGAGCCAGAAAAACAGAGATTTGGGTTCAGTTTAGGGAAAAGCCTCCTAATTCTAATAGAAATGACTGTTTTTAGATGGGGATGGGCTTCCTTGTGTGATACTGACCCCTCCCCAGTGGGGTTATTCATAAAGGAGACTTCATATCCTTGATCTCATTGGAGTCACACGACAGCCTTGCAGGCCAGGCAGGGATGGAATGGTTCACCCTACCCCCTTTACAAGGGTAGGGTGTTTGAGCTGTAAGGCCTTAAAAGGCATCTTAGAAAACACCCTTAATTTTTTTCGATTCACCGGGATCACATAAACTTGAAAAAATATACAGAACAAAACAACTCTCTGTGTGTATGCAGATCTTTTGCTTTCTCAGAGAACTTGCGGCCTGCCAGAGACAGCTCTTGAATTTGCTAAGCATGCTGCAGTCCCTTAGTAGTGGGTCAGACTCCTGGGATGGTTCTCAGGGTGCTGGGGCTGGCAAGGACTAAACATGGGTTTCTGCAGAATTAAGTTGCTGAGGCCCCTCCTCTCCCTGCCTCTTCTCCCCCGCCTGTGAGGGGGCAGAGGAAAGAGGAGACAACCCCAGGTTTGGTCTATGGCTGGCGACCAATGACGCAGTCTCACCAATATAGATTTTGGAGGTGGAGACTATGGAAAAACAGGTGGCAGTGGGGGCAGGTGGCAGCCTCGAGGGGGTGGGGCCTACCAAGGGGGAGTGAAGGACAGTGTGGGTGGGGGTCCTGGGAAATCTCAAACAGAAAAGATAAGTCTCCTGAAACTTTAAGGAGGAAAAATAAATAATCAGTTTCCAAAACGTACTTTATAGAAGCACTTCCAAGAAGGGGGTGAAATGCCACCCACGTATCACAGTGGTGCTGTGATCCTTCACACACCTATGTCCTCAACTCCGCAAGGATAGGGAAAACAGCATTGATATCAAAGTACCCAAGGGAAGACCCAGACTAAAGACCCCAGGCCTCTGCCATTGGGAGCTTTGGGGCAGTGGGCAATTGGCAGGCCCTCAGCAGAGCCAGATCTGCTGCCAACTCCTTGTATGACCTTGGGCAGGCCTTTGCCATCTCTGGCCTTCAATGTCACCATCTCTTAAATAAAGGGGTTGAATTCGATGACTCTGAGGGACCCATGTCGATATTCGGTAGTTGAGATTGGGACAAGATTAGACAAGCTTCAAGGCAAAAGGATCCCCCCACCTCCATCTTCAGGGTTCGCGGGCCCTAGCTGCCCGGCCAGGGACATTCATCCTTGGGCCTTTAGGGCCCTTGGGTTTCAGGACTGTGCTCCTACGCGTCTGGCCCCGACTCTCTAGCTGTCCCCGAGGACGGCTGAGCCAGCGACTCCGCCCCCGCGCTCGACCCGCATCCCGCGAGCCATTAGCGCGATTGCTCGCTGTTCCCGGCAAAGCCGGTGATTTATGCGGGGCCTCGACGGGGCAGTCCTTAAGCCAGGAACAATTAGCTAAAAGCCAGTGGGAAGGGAGGCGAAGGGACGGCGAGCCAAGCCCCAGGGCTCCTGGCCGGGGCTGCAGCCGCCTGCAGCCTCAGCGAAGGACCCCAGCCCCCGGACTCGGTGGGCCCCACTCACCACGGCGGGGGCGGGGCTCGAAGGCCGAGGCGAAAAGGCAGTCCAGCATCCACGCCATGGCCAGCGCTCGGCGCCGCAGCCTCGCAGCCGGCTTCCGCGCTGGCCCCCGCGCCAGCTACCCTAAGTAGCCCCCGGTGACCACGCCCTGAGCCGCACCCTGCACCCAGCTAAGAGTGTTTCGGTCACCGGACACCTCGGGCTTGTCACGAAGGGGGCAGGGCCTCAGGGGAGCCCCCCCCCTCCCGCCGGAGAAGAGGCCGCTGGTCCTGCAGCCCCTTTCCCCCACGCGAAGGGAGGCCGAGATACAGCTCCTGCCCCGGGAAGCCCTGACTCTGAGGGCGGGACCGTGCCCCTATCCCCGGGGAGCCCAGAGTCTGAGGGGAGACGCCATCTCTGCCCTGGTGAGCCCCGAATCTGAGAGGGAAGGGAGGCCCCTGCCCCCAGGAGCCCTACTCTGGCACGTAAAAGCAAGCCTGTCCCCTAGAAGCTGGTATTTGAGGGCGAGATAGTGCACCTGCCCCTGGGAGCCTCAGATCTGAGGGTGAGATTGTATTCCAGCCCTGAAACCCCCACGTTTAGCGGACACATCATCTCAGCCTTCAGGAGGCCCAATCTAGGCGGGAAGTGGTGTCTGCCTTAGGAGCTCTGAACCGGAAGGGGAGGCACTTTCTCAGCCCTTGGGGACCCCCTGTCTTAGGGGAGGCATCACCTCAGCTGTGAGTAGCTCCAGATGTGATGTCTTATGTCACAGCTCTGTTCTCGAGGATCAAAAATGTGAGTAGGAGAAAAGAGTTTTGCTCCCCAAGGGGCCCCAAAGTTGAAAGTAATTTTAATGTTCCTGCCCTGCAGATCCTTTGGGGAAGAGGGAGATGCTGTCCTGCCTGGGAACTTTTGTTTTGAGGGGGTTGATCCCTAACTGAGATAAAAGAACACGGTGTCAAATGTGTATAAATATGGGGTGCACCCCAGTTGCCACTGACTTACGGATTCCACCGCCTATGCTTTTGCTCAGGCATAGGAGGGGCACCAACCTTTATTTTTAGAAAGAATTTGATATTTGATATTTCAATGTGGGGGGTGGTACTGTGTTGGAGGCACATACCATTATAGGTTCAGTGTTTGGGGGATCTGGTGGTAGTAAACAAGTCCTACCTCCAAATCCTGCAGTAGAAGCAGCCACCAGAGATGGACCATATTGAGCAAGAAGGGCTTCTAATCGAAATTTCCTTTTCTATTCAAGTTCAGGGCCCCAAATTAATTTCTCCCCCAGTTCTCCATTGGCAGTTGTACAAACATGACTCTGTGCCTTGTTTTTCTCCGCTGGGAAAATGGGACTCTGTCGGTCAAAACGCTAGTGAGGAGGTAGAGAGTAATATGCAAAATCCTCTTCCAACAGCTCGATTGCAGGCTTGAGGAGTGGAAGCTGCAATCACAAGTCCTTTGAGGAGAGCAGTTATTACATTTGCTTTGCTAACCACTGATATTAGCATTAATGCAGCAAAAGGGGTGCGTAAAATGAAAAAATCGCCCGTACTTCACCATACAATTCTTAGCAAAGCAGAGCTGTAGTTAGAGTTTAAAGGGCTTCCATTCATTTTCCTTCCTTTCTGGGAAACATGGTACTTCTCTGCCTTTACACCAATTTCTAAATCATTTCCAATTTTCTCTGTTTTCTAAAAGCAATCAGAGTCAACAAACATTCACCAGACCTACTCTTTTACCAATTTCTGCTGTACAAATACCCAGTCATCCAAGCCAAACAAGTCTGACATCTAGAAATGTCCAGTTTCTGGCTCTGGATATTGAAATCTCGGCCTTACCTCTTCCCATGAGCGTATACACCACCAGCTTTTGTAATGGTCTCAATGGGTTTCTTTTTTTTCCAGCTGAATGAGATTTTTTCGGGGGGCTCCCTCATGGCATAAAGGCTGCCTGCCCAGTCCAATCCAATGGCCCTCAGTAACTGAAGTTTCTCTGCTTCCAAAATAGCTCTACCTAAAGTACAAACTCATGACCACTATCCCTCTTGGTCACTTTTTTTTCTGCAGGAGGTGTGATGTAGTAAAGGAACAAAGCTAAGGATGCTCACAGACCTAGATTGGAAGCCCAACTGTGCTACATACTAGCTATGTAATCTTAGGAAGATTATTTAAACTCTCTGAGGCTTAGTTTTCCTTATCTGTAAAATGGGGATATTAACAGTTGTGAACAAGCACCTGGCAAACCAAAGCCTACTCGTTTCGAAAAAAGAAAAAGGGAAATATAGAGTTCAGAATTCTCAAAAAATTTTATTTAGCAGTCAAGTTAGCAGTTCTCCCCAACTCCTTTTTCTTTGACCTACCTCCTCTGCCACTTAATTACTTAGTGTTGTTTCCTTTGAAAATATTTACCCTTAACTAATGTCACATAATAGGGGAATGCATTTATCCATCAATCCATCCATTCAACAAATATTTATGAAATGTCCTCTGTGTGCAAGATATTGAGCTATGTATATAACGTTGATTCACTCAATGAATTATTTTTAAATGTATAAATTGGAAGCCTATATGATAATCTGAAAAAAACATTTATGATCATTTTAAGTGAAAAATAATCTAAATGCAAAATGTGTGCACACTATTATATAAACAGTTCAAATAAATAATAAACTTATACATAGAACAAAAGTGTTAACATGAAACACACCAGAATCTTAGTAGTGATTGTTTAAGCAATGCAATTATGGGCAATTTTAAACTGTTTTATTATTTTCATATTTTAGTATTTTCCAACTTTTCTATATGTCTTTTTCTGGAGTTAGAAAATGCTACTGATAGGAGAAAAACTATAACCTTGTCCACAGAATAAAGGATGAGGTTAGGTAAGGGAAAGACTGGGGCCTTTATGCTGGGATTGTTCTCTTGGTACAGGACACTGGGCCTGGCTTTGGTGACCCAGAAAAAGCTAAAAGTTGGTCTGTGAGTAAAATGCAGAACTCCTGTCCTGTGCAGGGCCACATAACCCGTTATGGTATCTCCTTTCCAAGAATTCAGAGGTCCTTAGCACCCCAACTGAGCAACCAAGAACCTGCTAGCCTGGACCTGCAACCCCTCACACCAAGGTGTACAAGGGGCACACTGGGTATATATGCCCTCACCCTAGAGCTTGACAGCTTGCTGCCTCTTAAGGGTGTCTCATTGCAATTCCAGTTAAAAGCCAAGCACACTGCTCCTAACTTAGGTCATTGTTTGCCATGAAGTCTTTAGCAGGAAGAAAACATATTCTAGCTAAGAAGAAGGCACGATGATAAAGTCAAGCTGGGGGCTTGCTGGCTTTGAGAAGAAAGGTTTCAAACCTTCTACCTTTTTTCCTGAAGCTCAAAAGTAGTTGGCACCCAGGCAGACAGTTGCTATTTAAATGGGATTCCAAGCATCAAAGGCCTGTAAACTTTGTCATGGACCAGGATTTTCCAAAGTATGGTTGGACCAGCTGCATCAGAATCACTTGGGATGTGCTGCAATGATGCAAATCCCCTGCTCCCACTCCAGATTCACTGAACAAGAATCTCTGGGCATGGGGGCCAGAAAACAGCATTTTTAACAAGCTCCCCATGGGGGCTCTTATACCCAATAAAGTTAGAGAAACTCTAGTATAGAGGAAAGAAGTCTTTCCCTGAAAACCCTCCACCACTGTCTCTTCCCATTGCACTCCAGCTACAAGGAACACTGGGGCAGCCCTATGGAGAACTTGATCCCTTTAACCCCACTCTACTTCCTTTGGGTGTATGGGTAAATATGTAGCATGAGAAATTGAGCAAACCTCAAAACTTGACTCCTGATAGGGTCTAGTGGCATTCAAAATGAGCATACACCATAAAGGTCATTCATTTGTATTTTCTAAGAATCCTTGTGTATGTCTTTGTAGCACTTTTCAGTCAGGTTATCTCACTTGGATTCCCTGCTTGGGGTCCTTACATGAGGCAAGAGGCAGTGGAAGCACCGTGGAAAGAGTATGGCATTTAAAGCTAAAATATTAGGAGTGAGGCTGGGCATGTTGACTGAATGGATGCAAGTATGTCTGCTTCCCAACCTGAACCCCTGACTCCTCCCCTATGAAATGAGGGTCCCTGTCCGCCTGCCCAACTTCCTCAGCAGGTTGCTATGAAGGTCTCTGCAATTTCAGGGGTGAGATAACAAAGGTAACTACCCCCAGGCCCATGGAAGGAATTGGGAGATTAGCAAGCTTGCCTCCCAACACCCCCTTTTGAGGAGTCCTATCAGAAGGTCCACATGGTGTGTATAGGGTCATATATGTTCTCTAAAGGGGGCTGTAAGCCTTAGAACCCCAAGACTTTGCCTCTCTGCTTTTCTGTTTGGGGAGGATTTGTCTAGGCTCATGGTGAACGTATAGCAAAATCATGGGGGACCATTTGAGACCTCTCTGAACCTCAGAAAGACCTTGGTTTCCTCATTTCTCAAGTGGAGTTGTACCAAGAAAACTTGAAGTTCCTTTGCAGCTACTTAGCTTTCCTAGGATACACTGCTTCTGCAGCACTTTATTTTTTTCCCCACAGCTCTATTACTTCCAAGCATTTTCGTATCACCAAAGCCTGACAAGGTCCTGGCACCATCTTTGTGAGGTAGAAATGGGAGAAAATTATTCCCATTTTTTAAGTTAGAAAAGCTGAGGCAAAAGACAGTAAGTGACTAGCCCAAAGTCACCCAGGGGAGGAGAGGTGAGCCAAGACCAGCCTCGAGATCTCTCACCCCCCTGCCCGTTCTTTTCCAGTACCCCTCAATAGATCCCAGGAGCTGTCTGTCAGCGTGCTGACACCACTCAGGAAAATGCAAGTTTCATCCTGACACCAGGAAGACAGAGCTACAATTACGCTTTGGTCCCCAAGGAGGCAGAGAAATTGCTTTTAGTTGACAAGTGCATCTCCCACACATATATCCCTCTGGTTGAATGAAAAGATAAAATCAAGTTAAAAATCCCCAATGCTCACTTAATTTTGTAAAGCATTTTGCTCTTTGAGCTAAGGTAGTTAGGATGATAGAATTCTTTACGTCTTAGAAGTCTCGACAGGGTGGGGCAGAATAGTAGGAAATAAGGGGGAGCACAGAAGAAAATGTCAGGAAGAAGAAAAAGTAGAGAGGTAATCTTTTAGTTTTGTGCCATAATCAGTAAGAGAAAATAGAGTTATCTGAAAAAAGAACTAGAAAGAACTGGGGTGAGTGTTTATGCCTTTGAAAAACTGCAAAAGATGTGAGCCACTGAAATTTCCATTATAAAGGAAAATTTTGTGGCTTTCAGTAACAAGAGTTTGGGGGTTGAGCTGGGGGACTATCGACTTCATGTGTTACCAGAGGCATCCAGGACTGGGGCCAGGGAAGTTATTGCTCCTGCTCTTTACTAGCTCTGAAGGTCATCTCTGTAAATCACTTGCCCTTAAATGTTTAAGTGTGGCAGGTCCCCATGTGCTCTCATAGCTGTTTTCACATCTGAGCCTCATACAGCTTGGGAGATTGGCAGGAGAGAGATTAGCACAATCCCCATTTTATAGATGAAGAAAGTGAAGCTAAAGAAAGGGAAGTGACTTGCCCAAGGTCATTCTGCACTTGGACCACTGTTCGTGCCTCCTTCTGTTGTGCTTAGCTCCTTCTCACACTACCCATATGCAGATTTAAATCTGGTCTTTAGACCTCATATACTTTTTGATCTCCTTTGGACTCTAGAGACTGGAGCCTTTCCCCTAGGTGAGCATCGTAGGGTCCTTTAAATGCCTCCCGGCAAAGGACATTCTTATTCTTAGGAGATATATGCTGAAGTATCTGCAAGTGAAGTGCCATCACGTCTACAATATAGGAGAGGGGGTGGGGAAGGAAAGAGAGAAGGGAGAGTGTGCAAATACGGCAAATTATTAATGAGGGTATGTACAAATATTTGTGTCATTCTTTCAATTTTACTGTACGTTAAAAAGTTTGAAAGTATAAACTTGGGGGAAATCTCTCCAACCTAGTTAGCCACTCCACCTGCCTATGCTAAAATCTGGGGGTCAGTGGCACATCCCCTCCCACAGGGACTCCTTCAGAATGCCACACAGTCTAGTTCAGCCCCAAGCACAGAACTAGCTCAGCAGGAGGGACAGGCTGGACCCATGACTGGTTTTGATGTCTTAGATGGAACTTGAGTGGTGGGAAAATGGCTGCGTGTACTGAGTGGGAGTTTGAGGTGAGGGATTTTGTGGCAATTACAGCTAAATGGAAGCCCTAGAGAAAGAGTCCCCCCACAATCTAATCAGAGCTGGAATTTTTCCAAAAATAGCTTGCTTGTTTTTTAAATTGCAGGGTTCACTTATCAGGGTTGGAAATGTCATTAAAGATAATCCGGTCCAACCTCCTCACGTCCCAGGGAGGACACTGAGATCCAGGGAGGGAAAGTGACTTACCTAACATCGCCGAGCAAGTTAGTGGCTGAAATGGAACTAGAAGCCAAGTGTCCAGCCTCCTAGTCGAGGGCTCGGTCCATTACATCACACTGTCATCTCACCTTGGATTCGTGGGCTCTTGAAAGATCATCTGCCCATCCCAGGGCTTGCTCTCTTCAGACCAGCATGGCACTTGGGGGATTTTCAGTCAACAACAGTCCCTGCCACTGGGAGCAGAGCCCACATCCCATTGGAATGAATGACCTCCCTCTGAAACCAAGATGGGCCAGGCGGAATCTGGGAGCAGCACCTTGAAAGCAGAGTTAGGCCAGGCCTGTGCGGCTGGTGCGCCATGAACATTCACGGAAGAGGAGGCCATGGAATATGTCCTGAGCACTGTTTGCTGGGGAGTTTTCCACCTCTCTCGGACCCCGAGTGATTTATTGATTATTCTCGGGGCAGCCACTCTAGTTCATTGGTTTAGCTTCCATTACCCTGAGGGGGCGGGGTGGGGGGGTGCTCTGCCTGCCACTTCCCCTGGTCTGTCTGCTCACAGGATTGGTTCATCAGACAGCTTAGCTAGACCCTCGTGAGCCTGTCGGGATTAATGGCATTTGACTGTAGATCATGAGAAATCACATCAGTAGCTGCGGGTGGGGGTGGATGGAGGAAGCAGGAGGAGAGCACAGGAGAAGGAAGAAGAGCAAAAGGGGAGGGAAGAAAAGGCAGAGGAAAATTCAATGAAGAAATTCTCTTGCACACTAACCGCTGACATTTTTGAGACTGTAGCTTCTCTCACTTCTAATCACCTCCTTTGTTAATTGCCATTTGTCAATGCAAGTAAGTCTTCGCTATAACTCAATCCTGGGACAACTCAAGTCTTAAGGACTCAGGACTAGCTCCAGAGCCCAGTCTTCCCTAGCTAGTGAGTTGTCTGTCCTTCTCCCCTGCATTCCTACATCCCAGGCACTGTGGGGGCTGGTATGTGAACACCAGACCTGGCCTCAGAACTAAAGATGCTTAAAGGCTGACCTTATCTTCCAAGCTGTTTTGGGTCTGGCACATACTCAAGGCCCCTCTCTCCTGCCTGCTGGGACCAAGAACCCTCTCCTACTTTCAAGCACCCAGGGCTTATAACTGCCCTGCCAGTCCACCTTCCAAATCTCAGGAGACTTGTCAGACTGTAAGTTAAGGGACAAGGAAAAGAGGGGCTATCTGAGCTATAACTGCCTAGGACCAGAGAACAGCCACACTGGAGTGGAGGGGTCCTAGCGGGGGCCAGATCAAGTGGCAGTAAAGCCATATGATGCATTCAACAGGCTCTGGTCCCCCAGTGCCTTAGAGAATAACAGGAAAACTCGAGCCTCTGAGCGACTGTGGACCTTGACTTTGTTTTCAAGAGTGGCTCCGGGGTGGTGATTTCAGGGAGGAAATTGGGAACGAAGAGACTGTGTGGCATGGGTATAGGTCATAGATGGCTGGCTCTCCTGGCTGGGCCATGCTCTGGGGCTATGGCTCTCTTCTGCCTCCCTAGAGAGAGAGCTACCAGTATATCCACCAACACACACTTTGCTATCCTCAGAGACTGTCCCTCAAATCTACTCAATGATAGAGAGATGCCCTGAAAGGTATGGGGTCAGGAGTGGTGATATTAATGTCCAAGGCCAGGTTCAAGGACTGAATGCAGAACCTTGGCCTCTCTGGGTTTTTTGTTCTTCCTTCCCACTTCAAAAGTGGGAAGGGCCCTCTCGGGGGCCCTCCTCACTGATGCTCAGCCCCTCCTGCTGCTGCCACCTCAGCCAGCAGAGACTCTCACTCTCTTGTCCCTTCAGCTGCTCCCTTTCCACTGACCCCTTCCCTCTGCCTACACACATCCCAACCTTCACCATAAGACACATTCTTTCCGTCAGCCTTTCTCTACCTGCTCTTGGGTCTGCAAAACTTCTCAAATGGATGGTCTCTGCCTCCACTCACTATTTTACTTCTTCCCATTCCATGCCCACTATTGAAGGCCCTCGTAGCTTCCCAAGGCTAGATGCAGTGGCCCCTTGTCAGTTCTCAGTCCCCTTGACAACTTGGCAGCATTTGCTCCCCCATGATCCCTTTTTCCTTATTGATTGAAAGTCCCTCTTAGGTAACCATAAGTTTGTTTTCTGTGTCTGTGAGTCTGTTTCTCTTTTGTAAATAAGTTCATTTGTATCATATTTTAGATTCCACATATAAGTGATACCACCTAATATTTGCCTTTCTCTGCCTGACTTACTTCACTCAGTATGACAATCTCTAGGTCCATCCATGTTGCTGCAAATGGCATTATTTCATTCTTTTTTTATGGCTGAGTAATATTCCATTGTATATATGTGCCACATCTTCTTTATCCATTCATCTGTTGATGGACACTTAGGTTGCTTCTATGTCTTGGTTTTGTGAATAGTGCTCCTGTGAACATTGGGGTACAGGTATCTTTTCAAATTAGAGCTTTCATCTTTTCCAGATACATACCCAGGCTAATTTATGGTTATCAAAGGGGAAGGGGGGAGGGATAAGTTGGGAGTATGGGATGAACAGATGCACACTACCATATATAAAATAAAGCACAGGGAACTATATTCAGTAATAAACTATAATGGGAAAGAATTGAAAAAAGAACATATATAAATAAAACTGAATCACTTTGCTGTATACTTGAAACTACACAATGTTGTAAATCAACTATACTTTTTTAAAAAGTCCCTCTTCCGTTAGCTGTACCTGCCAGATCTCATGTCTCAGACTTCTGCCTGCTCAATAGCCCTCTCTCATAATAACCTTCTTATTCATCTCCTCTTTCCCTATGGACTTCCTCCCCACAGCCCACAAAGACATTCAAACTCTCCTATATGAAAACAACCCTTCTCTGACCCTGAGTCCCCTTTCAGCTATCATCCAATCTTCCTTTTCTCAGCCTTATTCCTTAACACCTTCAAAGAGCAGTGTAGACTTGTTCTCCTCACTTCTCACCATATGCTCATTCCTTGGTCCACAGCAAGATGGTGCCTGCCCCATCTCCACACACACACACACACTCTCTACTGAGACCCCTATCACTGCAGCCACCAATGTCTTTTTGGAGTCCTAATCCAAGGAGACACATCTGTGTCATAATTTTATTTGCCTTCTCTGTGGAATGCTACATTGTGAATCGCTCCTTATTTATTGAAACTCTCCCTTCCCTTGGCTCTGAGGATACTGTGCTATACTAGTGTTCTTATCAATGATTTCTCCTTCTGGCTCTGCATTCTCCTCTGGTACCCTAAATGGGAGCATCTCTCAAGTTCATGTCCTTACTGCTCTGTTCTTGTGTGGAGGGGCTCACCCACCTTAATTCCTCTGCTATCTCTGTATCACTCACAGCACCTAAAACAGTGTCCTGTGTATATGAGACACTTAATTAGTGTTTACCTAATTGATTAACATTTGTTAATTGCACAGGTCTCGTATATAACAAATGTTCCGTAAAGCCTGTTATTAGGGTCTTACAGTTTACAAACATTTCCTGCATATTTACCTGACTTCACCCTTATAATAACCCAGGGAGGTTGATTCTTTATTATTCTCATTTTTATAAAAGAGAGAAGGGGAATGGAGCCAACATTTGTGTTCTGTCTATTCTGTGCCAAGTGCTTTATACACATTTTAATTTAATCTTTACAACAGCCCTGTGAAGTAGGTGTTCTTAGCCACATTTTACAGATGGGAAAACTGAAACTCAGAGAGGCACTCAAGACCACAAGGAATACATAATTTACCTCCTCTGCTATTTCATTGTTCTGTAAATTTGATCATACCAAATTTAGTGAGCAATACCGGGGAGGCATATAAAAGGTATCACAGAGTATTATAATTATTGTTTACATATAAGTTTTCTTTTTGAGTTTGCATTCCTCTGAAATGTAATGTCAGGCATATAAAGAGCTGAAGAGGAAAATAAAACCCTTGTATTTCCAAACATTCCCTGCCTTTCCCCCTGCATATTATCATAATAGGAATTGATTATTGAGTGCCTACCGGGTGCCAGGCATTATGTTCAGTGCTTTACATGTGTGCTTTCATTTAATCCTCACCATCACCCTATGTGGTATGGGCTACTATTATACCCCAATTTATACACAAGGTAATTGCACCCCATAGGAGTTAAGTAACTTGTTCAAGGACTCCTAGTTAGTTTTTGAGGTAATTGAAAATTTAAGTCAGGTTGGTCTGACTCCAAAATTAATGTTTTCTCAATACCACTAGGCTACCTTTCCAAGAGGACAGGGAAACCAAGGCTCAGAGAGATTAAGTGACGTCAAGTCTCCTAACTATCTTATATTTTTCCACTTTGCTTCAGCTGCTTGCATCCCTTTGTTGAAGGGACTGCCTTGTATTGTCAATAATCTCTATATGTCTGTGGTCTGTCTCCTCGACCACATTGTCAGCTCTGTCAAACCTCTTTAGATCCCCCACAGAGGGTTCTCACTAAATACTTGTCAATTGATAAGCACGGAGCTCTCTTCGGTTGAGAGAATTATTAATAAACCATCAGGCTTTGACAAAGTCCTTCTCATCTCCAAAGGAGTTGAGCCCTTGGTGCTTAGGAGATGTATCAATTCCTCGCCGTCCTGCAGCTTGAAGTCAGGAGCCCACACTCGCCTCCGCATGGCATCCATTCTCCAGGGAGTCTCAATAGCGTCAGAATCATTTCACTGAAGGCTGAATTATTTGTGTGACTCTGGGAGGATGAGGTCTCAGGAAAGGAGGAGAGGAATGCGGGCTGATTTTGCATGCAGGTGGACCCTAGGGATGTTTCTCGCCATCTGAGATGATGTGTCAACCTCTAGCAGCCACACTCCACAGAACAAGCTCTGAAGATTGATTGTTACTGTTATTATTGGGAGTATTAATAATCATTTTTACATTTGTACAATGAACTTCCATTTATGCAAAATGGTCCTACACAAGATTTCATTAGTTTTAGTTTGTACTGGCCTTCCACAATACCTTTATGGCTTCAGTATTCTCCAAAGAAAAAAGTCCTCTGTCTAGCTTTTGAGGAAGGGAATCTCCCCAGGAAACTGACAGCTGAGACCCTGAGAAGGGGAACATTAGCTGGCTGGAATTGAAGGCCAGCAATTGATCCTGGTGAGCAACACGCTGCTGAGACATGTTTAGGGCCAATCCCCAACTTCCTTCCTTCTCTTTGCCTGTTCTCAGAACCAGCCAGTCCTTCCAGCCTAAGTAGAATCCTTAGCTCCTCCCGCCATCAGAATTCATCCTTCCAGGTCCCTTCCCCCATCAGTGGCCTCAGGGACACCTCTGTGGAAGCTGGCTCATCAATTATCTCTTCCCCTCCCCCAGACCAAGTTTCTCATGCATTTGTATGAGTTCACTTGGCATCCTGCAAAAAAGAGAGGCAGTAGTAACAATCATAGCTACCACTCAGGGAGCTTTTACTATGAGCCAGGACTAGATTAAGCACTTTACATGCATAATCTCTCTTCATCTTCATAACAGTACTATACGGAAGGTTTATTAGGATCCCCATTTTATAGAAGAGAACACTGAGGTTCTGAGTAAGTAAGCAGCTGGCCCAAGGTCACACAGCTAGCTAATGCAGAGCCAGGATTCAAACCCAGGTCTAACAGTATTCTGTCTCTCAGTATAGGCTTCCATTTCCCAGATAGATGAGATCCAGAGATAGGAAGGCCATGTAGCATTCAGAGGAAAGAATCTCAGGAAGTCAGAAAAATAGAGTTTTCTTCCCATTTCTGCCAGTAACAAGCTAGATGACTCTGGGTGAGTCACTTAAAAGCCCCTGCTTCTGAATTCACAAGCAGGGTCCACAGTGTGTCAGATTCAAAAGTGATGAGCCAAGGAAGGTTAATCACCTCCAAATTTATAGAGTTTAAAAGCACCATGCAAATGCAAAGCGTTCCTTATCATAATCCTTAACATTATTATTCCAGCCTATTCATCTACCAATGAACCTGGGATAGAGTCCTGGCTCTGCCCCTGGATTCTGGTGCCATTTAAGTGCCAAGACAAATGGTGTTAGGGAGTCAGGGTGATCCATTATCCGGATATGGATTATTTCTCAGGAGTAAATCGTTAGCCCTGTCGGGCAGCTGATGAATTCTCCCATCACACCTGGGGGCTCATCGCTCTGCATGGGACGTGCAGGGAATGCAAGCAGCAGCAGGAGTGCAGTGTGACTCTGCAGACGGGTCCTGGGGGCGGGGAACAGGGTTAGGTTCCAGGGAGCAGCAATGACCCCACCCACCGGTGAGTGAGAAGACGTAATGAACCCCACCCACCCACAGTCCAGCCCAGAGCAGAAAAAGATAACTTATTCTCTCTCCTGATGTTTAAAGCATGTTTGGGGAAGACAAAGCACGAAAGAGACGGACAGATTCGTACATAGGAACCTATTGGCAGAGAGAAGAATGGGCAACAGAAAGAAAAACAGAAAGAAATGAAGAAAGAGGGATAAAAAGAGGGAGAGGAAGAGAAAATGAAGAAAAATAAAAAACAGAAAAGAAACACAGGAAATAAGAGGAATAGAATAAAAAGAAATTCAGAAAGAAGAGCTAAGAGGAAAGGGAGAAAGAAAAACAGCAAGAAAGCAGCCCCCCCAAAGAGAAAAAAGATAAACAGAGAATGAAAGAAAAGTGTTTTCTACGGAAAATATATGAAGAAAGCGAAATATAGTAAGAAAATAAGCAGAAACAGGAGAAAGGGGGAGAAATACAATAGAAAAAAATAAGAAAGGGATATAGAGAAATAGAAAAATAAAACAAAAAGAGATAAAGAGACAGTGAAAGAAAAAGGGATGGGAGAGGAAGGATGGGTGGGGGTAAAACAGATGAAGGAAGTAGAGAAACATGGAAGAAGAGATTGAGGTCTTAAGAGGCACCAGAAATGTTTTCTGTTTTTGTTTTTCCTATTTGCATCTTTTCCCTTTTGCTCTGTGGCACACATGATTTCAATGTAATGCCTCGGGGCTGGTCTTAAGAACGGTCAGAGTCACCAGGTTTCCCTCCTAGCTCAGAAAGCTCCCTTCCACTTCTACCATTAGTCATTCTTGAGGGGTAAAGCATTGAAAGCAGAAACAGAAAGGTAGAGACAATTAACCTACTGAAATAAAAGTCACAGATGCGGAGTGCTGAACACCCAGAAGAGCACATGCATACACAAACACACACACGTGTGCAAAACTAGGCAGACACAGAGACATTCTGAGGCAAACAGGTGCACAGGTGCTGAAAGACTTGAGACATAGGCATGGACGGACCCAAGCAGACAGGTATCAGCAGAGTCAACCTGAACACAAGGATGGGCACCGGCAGAAACTGACAAGGAACTAGATACACTGCTGTGAAAGATGACACAGAGGCACAGAAAAAAGATCAACATGCAACCAGACAGGTGCGGAAGCAGACAGCAGGCAGGGTGGGAGAAGGAGGTGCCGCCTTAGCTCTTCTCTTCCTCTCCTCTCTTTGCCTTCCTCAAGTACCTGATAAAAGACATTTACCCCCTTGTGTCTCCTGCCCTCAGGATTTTCCTCTGGGCATTGTGACTATTGGTAGCAGTGTGTTTTATTTAAATAAACTCACTCCTGCTAATGAATCTGTTAGTTACTGTGTCATCCTTCCCAGGGAACAGATGTCCCTAACCAGTTTAAATAACCATATCCAAAAGGCCCCTTCAGGCATGAGTTTAAATAGTGGAATATCAGGTCCTATGGCTAAGACAGATTTGGAGTCTGTCTTGACTCTCACTCCAAGACTAGGACTTTTTCCCCCTGGTATTCCATGATCCTTTTTAACTTCATTGGACTTTCCTTTTCTGTGCATTTCGAAGCAGATGGGAGGAGGAGGTCAAGTAGCAGGATCTAATACCTGCACCCCCACTTGAATGAGAGGAACACCATAAAATTTCACTGGATAAAAAGTGTTTCTTGCAAAAGAAAAGTTTGAAAATCTCAGGGTTACACAGGGCCAGATGAGTTCTAAGGGTCCTTCCAGCTGTGACATTCTAGGATTTTATGACTAAGAGCTAATTCGTTCAAATCTAAACCCGCAGTAATTGGACAAAACTTGATTGAATTTTCTGAGCAAATATGGCATTACTGTCTGCCCCAATAAATATTTAGCCATGGCCCCAGTTTATTGATTTTGTGCAGTATCAATATTTCTTGGTGCAGTTTCCAACACTGACTAGTAGACCCATGATGACGTGAAACATGCAGGCTCAAGATGCCCTCCCGGGAAAACCACAGATGGTTGCTGGTGTGTTCAACTGGCTCGGGCTGACACACAGACTGCACCACTCCCTCTGGATTGTGCTGGGCACATGGAGGGGTGCGACTACTGCCTTTTAAAAGGGGCATAATGCTTGGGTGGGTAGATTAAGTTGGTTTAGAAGCTCAGAGATAGTGTAGCCGACTGATTACAAAGAGAACCTAAATGAATGGGGCATGCTATATGCAGCTCTACCTTGATGATGGGAAACATCCCTTGGCGCCTGTCTCACTCTTCATTTATTTATTCATTCTACAATGAGTGCTTTCTCTGCGCCAAGCTCTGTGCTACAGCTAGGGATACAGACATGAACAAAGACAGTCAGCTATCTCTCAAATATCTTATTTATGAACCAGAATTATGGTACAGTCAGGGAGCAGTACATGAGCTAAAGCCGAGAGATATTGATGCTGCTCAGCGTCAACAAACTTAGGCTATAGATAAATATTTATGAGAAGAAATAATTTGGTAGGAATATTACACTATATGCATACTTTTAATTATTCCCACTGGCAAAACTGATGAATCAGAGACCTTTTTTTGTATGCAGTATTCAAGATGCATAAAAGTCTCGGAATTAGTTCAGGTAAAATAACCTGATTGTTTTCTAAGTACAACTCTAAAAAGTACAACTTAATACTTTTATTTATCTTTTAGTTACACATTTTTGGTGACAGGGTTTCATTTGTTGGTGATAGTTAGAGAGCATTGTTTTTTTGGAGAGAATTAAGGCATTTACTGGAAGAGAAGGGAAGATTCATTCCTCTCTTTGATGCTGTCATGACACTAACCCTGTCTTTTCTAGAGATACATTTGTGTAAGTTTGTTCTCTTGGTCATTCATTCTTTTGCTTATTTAGTCTTCCATCCATTCACCAACTGTACACCCAGCACCTTGTCTGAAGCATGTACTGGGTCAGGTATAGGGATACTGGAGAGATTTAGACATAGCCTTTGCCCTCGAGGGGCATACACTTCAAGAGGGGAACCAACAAATAACTTTATTTGGAATGCTGTAGGACTTTATCAGGGATGCTGTAGCAAGGGTGTGCACAAAGGAAAGCTGTGAAGAACAAGGACTAAGAGATGAGGGTAGTTGGAGAACTTTAAGAGACAAGGTGACCCATTGGTGGGGGTAGGTCTAAAGGTCCATCCTATTCATCACGATTACACAGAGCCATCCCCATTCCGCAAGTTTTTGTTTTTTGCGGCACGCGGGCCTCTCACTGCTGTGGCCTCTCCCGTTGCCGGAGCACAGGCTCCGGACGCGCAGGCTCAGCGGCCATGGCTCACGGGCCTAGCCGCTCCGCGGCATGTGGGGTCTTCCCGGACCGGGACACGAACCCACATCCCCTGCATCGGCAGGGGAACTCTCAACCACTGCGTCACCAGGGAAGCCCCCACAAGTTTTTTTTTTAATCAGCATTTATTTGTAAGAGCAACAAAGCTACACATCAAGCAGATCAGTCCGTGGCTGGGGTTAGCTCAGTAACCTGTATCAGTTTCACTATTTCAATTTAAGATGAAATATATCCACTCCTTTAAAAAAAACACACAGTGAAGGAGTTGGTCAGAGACTGGTTTCTACCCCCTAACTCCAGCTTCTTGCAATCAGATTTTCCTTGCCCACCCTATACCCCTTTCTAGCAGAATTCTTCTCTCAAGGGGACAAATGGGTTTGAGTAGTACTGGGTACCGTGGTGGCTTTCAAATTATTCACATTCCAAAAGAGCCTTAATGATTTCTAAGATAATTGGTTGTAGAAATAAGTCCTTCTAAAAATTCAGCAATAGAACGTTCGTGATGCCACTGGATGATTCAGAGCATTTGGCCTTAATTACTTTGATTGTCCGCCAGGATTTAATATATGAATATTACATTGAGATCTTCAATTTAATTTCTTGTGTAAATGGATTGTGGCAGAATCCTGTAGTCCTGGAACTGGCACATAATTCAGCGTGGGAGACACTATCTTAACTCATCTCATTACTCAAGCCATTTGTTGTCCTTCAGGATTTGACAGCCAGGAGAGGGGGAAGTAGCAGAGGTGATGTGATCTCTCAACCTGGGTCCAGACAGACATGAGCCAAAGTCTCTACCGATTACGTTGTTACACAGACACAGACACCGCTTATTTTCAAAAGAAAAAAAAAACACTCTTGTCAATGTGCAGCTTGTATCCTGGTCTTTCTTAGCATAGTGGAGTGGAAAAAGCTGGGACATGCATGCAAAAGGCCTGGGTTCTAGTCCTAGCTTGGCCGCAAAAATGCAGTATGACTTTGGACAAGCCCCATAATATCCACCTTGGGCAAGTCCCTTAATTTCTCTGGGCATTCAATTTCTCATCATTAAAGAGAGAATTACATGATCTCTAAGTGCTTTCCAGAGTGAAGATTTTCTGGCCTATGAATAGCACATGGCAAATCTGACAGCCTTGGCACCATTGCTGAAATGAGGTTGTTTCTATCCATCCTGAGTAATGAGCCCCCCAAGAATGGGCAATGTCAGAAGGAAGGAAGAAAGAGACAGGGAAGATCAGTAGCGGGGTGGGGGGCGGAGAGAGAGAGAGGGAAAGGGAAGGGAAGGGAAGGTGAAGGAAACAGCCCTGCAGCGTTAGTGAGGTGTCCCCCAGGGCCTGGGTGAGCTTGTTAAGACCTTAGCAAAATGCGGGTCATTTGGGCCCTAGGAGCCTGATAGAAATTAGAGGAAAAAAATGAGACTCAGGGCTTCCCTGGTGGCGCAGTGGTTGAGAGTCCGCCTGCCAATGCAGGGGACACGGGTTCGTGCCCCGGTCTGGGAAGATCCCACATGCCGTGGAGCGGCTGGGCCCGTGAGCCATGGCCACTGAGCCTGCGCATCCGGAGCCTGTGCTCTGCAACGGGAGAGGCCACAACAGTGAAAGGCCCGTGTACCGCCAAAAAAAATGAGACTCAAAAAGTATTAAGTGGGAGGGACTTCCCTGGTGGTCCAGTGGTTAAGACTTCGTGCTCCCAATACAGGGGGCCCGGGTTAGATCCCTGGTCTGGTAACTAGATCCCACGTGCTGCAACTAAGAGCCCGCATGCCTCAACTAAAAGAGCCCACATGCCACAACTAAAGATCCCGCATGCTGCAATGAAGACCTGGCACAGCCAAATAAGTAAATAAATAAATAATTTTTTTAAAAAAGTATTAAGTGGGAATCCATAGTACTGGAGAATTTATTTGTAACACATATAATAGATAAAGTGCTTGCATCTAGAATGCATAAAAAACCCTACAAATGAATAAAAAAGGGCAATCTAGCAGGGAAAAAAAATGGACAAAATACTTAAAAAGGAATTGTACAAAAGAGTATATCCAAAAGACCAATAAACATATGAACATGTCCTCAACCTTATTAGGCACCAGAGAAATGCAAATTAAACCTCAGTGAGATACCACAGCACACTCACCAGAATGATTACAATTTAAAAACCTGACAATACTAAGCGTTGATAATAATTTGGAGCAATGGAAGAGTGTAAATTGGTGTAACACTTTGGAAAACTGTTTAGCAGCGTCTACCAAAGTGGAACATGTGCAGCCCCTATGACTCAGTGATCCCACAACTAACAGAAATGCATGCACATGTGTACCAAACAAAAATATCTGCAGAAATGTTAGGCCTAATAGCTCCTAACAGGAAATGGTCCATATGCCCATTACAGTAGAATGGGTAAATAAATTGTGGCATATTTACAAGGGGAATATTATACAGCAGTGAGAAGGAACAAAATAAGCTTCATGCAACAGCATGGATGAATGTCACAAACATAATGTTGAATGAAAGAAGCCATACACAAAACAGTACATACTGAATGATTATATAAAAATCAATAACTGGGAGAACTATAGAGTTTAGTGATGCATGCTGAGGAGCACAAGCATAAATAAAAGCACGGAAGTGATTTATGTAATAGAATAGTAACCTTTAGGAGGTGGGAAAGGAGTTGTGATTAGGGAAGGGGCACATGTTGGGCATCAGGGGTGTGATAATATTCTATTTTTTGATCGAGTAATAGTTATAACACAGGTGTTTCATTGACTAACCTGTGCATTTATGATTTATGCCTTTATGTTTCATATATTACACAAACACAAGAAAAAGCATTAAAAATACAAAGATAGAGGGGCTTCCCTGGTGGTGCAGTGGTTGAGAGTCTGCCTGCCGATGCAGGGGACACGGGTTCGTGCCCCGGTCCGGGAAGATCCCACATGGATCTCATGGCTGGGCCCGTGAGCCATGGCCGCTGAGCCTGCACGTCCGGAGCCTGTGCCCCGCAACGGGAGAGGCCACAACAGTGAGAGGCCTGCGTACCACAAAAAATAAAAATAAATAAATACAAAGATAGGAAAAAGCCAAAGACAAATCCTTTTCTCAGACTAATGTCACTGCAAGTTCTATCCATCCTCTCAGGACCCTGCTTCCGGCTAATGGGATTCTATACTTTAGACAAAGAGAAGGCCAACATTGTGCCCCATTCCTCTCTGTATCCATCTGCCACAATTCTCCATCTTTAAAGCCAGACTGACCCAGACTTGTACCTAAACAGCTTTCAGTTAATTGACAAAGTCAAATAGTCAAATTTGTCAGCCAAAACCAATAGTCAAAGGTATTACCCCTGCTGCTACCTAGGCCCCTTCTCATTCCTCCCATTTTCAAACTATTCTTGTTCCATTTCAGTTCTTTCTCCTGAGTCTTTATTTAGTCTTCTATTTTCAGACTTGTTCATGCCCTTTGGACCAATGATTGAGTGACCCAACTGGGTTTCCTTAGCTAGACCCTCAGCAAGCCCTCCCTCTCCACAGACTTGAATATCTACTACCTTCGCTGTGCAGCCTCCTTTGCTCCTGCCCAACTCAAGTAGGGTATCTACCCCCACCTTGCCCCCAGATCTTACAAGGCTAAAGTGCCTTATCCAAAACCCCTGGGGCCAGATATGTTTCAGAATTCAGAATTTGGGGGATTTTACCAAGATAATCCTGTGTATTTATTTGCCTATATTACACAATACCTCTAGCAGGTTGTGGCATAGCTCCCCATAATCAAATACATTAATATTTCTGTCATGAACGACATGAATATTCATACTGAGACAAATAAAGACTATCAATATTTTAACATGAGTTAAAATGAGTTTTAACATCAAACTTGTGAGAAAAAAATTTTTTTTCAGAATTTTGTGGGTTTGGAAGTGCAAATAAGGATTGATGATCTGTAGTAGGAACGCAATGCTTGTTTGGTGGATGGATAGAAACATGAATGGATGCAATACATTACATATGTTTATCTTCTCAAATAAGTGACAAATGTGCATTTAACAAGAGTCTTCATAACTTTCTTTAGCCAAGAGTACCCAATTATGGGCACATTAGAATCTATTGCTGGTAAGGAGAACACAATTAGAAAAATACATCACATAGGTCTGATACCACATCATGGATGGCCTGACCTGGGTCAGGTGGCCACCCTGGGCCAATCAGTGGCTGCTCCTGCTAATACATCAACCAGCCTTTTTCCTAACAATGGGGCTGTAGTTGAAGTAGGCCTGACTAGAAGGGAAAGGTGGGCATGGCAAGTACCTGGGGCTGTTCTGTTGAGTCCAATGTGAAAGGAACAGGTGGACTGCATGCATCTTCAGATGATCCTCCTTAAATAGTATTTCTCTCAACCATGTTTTGCAAAGATATTGAGGCAGTGAGCTTGAAATTGCCTTCCCCAGCAAGTACTCAGGGTGCAGTGAGTTTATATTGCTAGTTAAGGGTAGAGCTGGATGTTTTTACTTCCAGTCACTTGGGGGTAGTATATCCTGTTGTACTGAGATGCTCCAGAGGCAATGCAGAGAGTTAGCAAGGGACTAGAGCATGAGTCAAAGCCAAACTTTTAGGCTCCACCAACCAGGAGACTCCAAGGAATCATGGGACAATTCAGCAGGATAAAACCACGCAACTACTTCCAGGACCAATACCTAGAGGGGAAACCCAAGCGAAGGGAATTCAAGTAGACGTTAGAAGACTAGGTCTCAGAACTCCGGGGCACTGGGCTGTTTGCTCCTAGAAAGTAGAGACTAGGAGTTACTAACTTGCTATCTTCCATAGCAATGCCCCAGGCTTTTCAACCTTAAAACAAGGAGATGGGACTTACCTCTAGGTTCTCTTCCTGCTCTAGTTTTCAGCACCCATGAATCTATGATTTTCTTTTTTTTTAATGCTTATTGTTTCTCATAAAAGTAATGCACACTCCTATTGAATTTTTGGAAAATGAGATAAATATATGAAAGTTTACACTCACCTATCATCCTACCTCTCGCCCACTTGAATATATGTCCTTTTTGCTTGCTTGCTTTATTTTCCATCTCTTTATAAAACTGTGCTCATAGAGTTTTGTATTTTGAGTTACACACTTAAGTACTGGGTTGGCAAAAAAGTTCGTTCGTTTCCATACGATGTTATGGAAAAACCCAAACGATCTTTTTGGCCAACCCAATATATTGTGAGCATTTCCATATCATTAGAAAGCTATGATTCTAGTCTAATTTGAATGTCTCTAGACATTGTGGAACACACTAAAAAGTATAAAATGTGTACCTTGCCCTTACGGAACTTACAATCTGGTTGAGAAGTTGAGACTAATGTACATGAAACCAATAGTGAAAAATAAAAAATGGAATATAATTAAATGTCATTTCTTGGGACAGGCTGGAAGGACAGTGAGAATCTAAAGGAAGGAGAGATTGAAGGTTCCCAGAGAAGGCAGGACTTAAGTTGCCCTATAAAGGATAAGAAAAGGAAAATGATGAAAGCAGAGGCATCAGTGAAACAGAAGCAACTGAGGGAAGCTGGACTGAACACTCAAAATCCCTTTATGCTTTGTTGTTGTTGATGATACAGAGCTACCCATGGCCAGGGTTTCAGGACTCTCTAGGGGCTCATCTTACTTATGAACAAATAAACCCAGGTCTCCAACTTGAAGGGAACTTGGAGGATAAATACATGAAAAATGAAGCACTCATATTAACGTGGCAGTGGCTTAGGCTCAGACCTTTTTCAGTTTAGTAATTGACTTGCTTCTTTGCTGCATCTCAAACAGTGATGGTTCAAACATCATGGTGCTAGTGGTTCGAGTCCCCGGTTGAACAACTTCTTTGTAGATAGCTAATTACATGATTCCAGAGCCCTGGTAATGGCCAATTCACTACTGTGGGTTGATAATCACAAGAAGAGAAAAAATGAGAGAACGCTTATCGCACAAGCCTCTTTCTCCATCCACTGAAGACACAGCTGAAAACTCATTGAGAAAGTTAATTAAGCCACATCTGTGGTCTAAAGAGCGCCCCAGTGAGACTAGGAGTTTCTCA
Organism: Globicephala melas; assembly: GCF_963455315.2. Lineage (NCBI taxonomy): Eukaryota > Metazoa > Chordata > Mammalia > Artiodactyla > Delphinidae > Globicephala > Globicephala melas. Next base: position 12,072,543 of record NC_083335.1, on the reverse strand, counting down.
GGGGCAGAAAACCTGTGCTTTGAAGAACAATAGAAGGGTACTGTTACATGAAATACCACAGTCTAGATTCATTTGTGATGCATCAGAAAGTGCCTTCGTCTATGGTCAGGAGACTTGCCACTAATTAGCTATACGACTTTGACCAAATTCCATTACCTCTCTGAGTTCACCTCAGTTTTCTTCTTCATCTGTCAAATGGGAAGTATTCCAAAGTTCCCTTTTTGGCACAAAAACTCTATGAACCTATGATTTCTTTAGACTCTCACAGCCTTTCATATTTTAGGAATCCTCTATGACAAGGCAAATAACCCTGAGAAAAGGCTACTTCTTACCCTTGTATTGCCAGTCACCATACCTGGGAATCCAAGTCCTTTAGGGAATGGGACCAGGAGGAGAGCGAGCAGGCCCAGCCCAAGGGGAGAGGCACAGAAAGGAGAAATGCGTGGGCCCCCAAGATGTCACCAGTTAAACAGAGGGGAGGATCTTGATAACTCCTCCTCTATCTGCCTCTCCCCTGAGTGTCCAGAAGCAGGCTGTGCTTGACTGCATGCCTACGTAGGTGCCTGCTTACCACGGAATGCCCTGGCTGCCAGCATGCTGTTCCAAGCCAATGGGAGAACCCTGAGGTGAAGTACCTTGGGGCCAATCATAGGCAGAAGTATCTCTTTAATGGCCAGCGAGACTGCATCTTTGGCTCCTTTTCATTGGTTCAGGCCAACTGAAGGCTCTCTGGACTCTCAGCCAATGCTGAGCCATCAGCCAACAGGAGTGTGCTCGGCTGCTGGATCCTGTTTTCCTCTGAGGCTGATGGGTAGCCCTGCCTCAGGGGCTGTCCTGTCTCCCCATTGTCATCCTTGATTGAAAACTTTTGCCATGAAGCACAGAAGGCATGAGCAGTGGGACATAATCAAGGCAGCCCAATGAGAGGTAGGCATGCTGGGGGCCAGGATCCATGCCCAGGCCCATCCCCTGCAGGTGAGTGCAGGTGAACCGGCAAAGGGAAAGAACAAGCAGGTAGAACTGGTGGGGAGTGGGCACTGTAGGACTGAAACGAAGGGCAAATCCTGACAGGTGAAACTCTTCTCACTTCCTTCCCACAAGCAATGAGTATCCAAGTGGTTCATCCAAAACCCTATGGTCCCTTATCTATTCTTTGCCTGTAGCCCAAACCACAGCCAGGGAAAAGTTCCTCCCAAGACCGTAAGAGAAGTTTGTTGGAGAAAGTGTGCTGGCTCCCAATAAGAGTCTGTATTTCCTGCCTTAGGACTCCCACAATGTCCAGAGGTAGACTTAGTGGCTCTGGATTCCAAGGACACATGGATCCCATGATCTTTGCTTCTTACATCTCAGACTGCAGTCTGACCTTATGTACTTCAAGGAAGGCTAAGATTGTAGGTTCAACCCTCAGTAGACTGGGTAGCTTTTGTTTCGCTTCCTGACACTATTATTAGTGCCACCGAAGGCCAAACCCCAAACCTGGGCAGCCATTTAAGCAATGTGTACACAGGAGACAGAGTGAGAGAGTATAGAGGGCTCAGTGCAAAGCCTTCCCTATTTCTGGAGATATTCGGTCATTCATCAAACACTTGCTGAGTGCCTTTTATGTGGCAAGTACTCTGCTACATGCTAAGGGGACAAAGAGAAATAAGACACATGAGCTTTTGGTGAAGACCACCAGAGCAGGGCCAAGGGAACAGTGTATTTTGAGCATTGGTGATAGATTATTTTATGTCCTTTAGTGATCAGTCTTATGTTATAGTTGGCTTTGAAATGCTCCAGAACTGGCCCTTGGTAAAACCAATCAGAAATGTCTGTCTTCAGTGTCCTTAAGGTACTTCCCTATTAAAACTTTTTCTTTAAGAAAAGAATTTGCTGTAAAATTGCTATAAGATCTTGGGCAAGTCAATTCTCAAGTCCCTCCTCAAAATAAAGGAGTTTGGAATAGGGACTTTTCAAATCTGAAGGACCATCCAGGAGTCTGAAGTACCAGCCATTTACTCCTTAGTATAAATTTAAGTATCTATGCTGCTTCTTCCTGGGCTTAGCTACATTTTAAGCTAATTTTTAAGCTCCCCCCACCCCACCAATGTGTAATGAAAGGTTTTGTCAACTGGTGAAGAAATAAATATCAGGGATCTGCTGACAAGACAGAGAAGTATTTGAGGAAGGGGAATGAGGATGAAAAGGGATATAATAAACCTCCCCAATATCCTAACATCTTCTTTCCTTAGGCTGTAGGACCCTGTATTCTGTTGAGGCTAATCCCAAACCATAGTTACTGATAAAAAAAAAGAATAATTAAAAAATAAAGCCCTCTTTGGGGCTTACAATGCTTTAACACCAAGGAGCTCTTGTAACCATGAGCCCAAAGGGCTTGGTGAAAAGCTCTGAGTACTAATTCCACAGGCTCAGGATTCAGGGATCACAACAGATCTTTGCGCATTACTCTTCCCTCTGCCTATTTCAGGTTCCTTTGGAGTCAAGATCTCACTCCCACTGACCACGAATATTTTGAATGACACAAGGTCAGGAAAAGGGACAGCAATTCAGAAATGCACATCACTCCTTAAGTACATTTAATTGTAAAGGACAAATAATCAATGCAGTCCCCTGTCCAAACATGGCAACTAGAAGAGGCAAAGCAAAGCTTTTGCATTTCACTCCTAACCAAAATAAGAAGCCAAAGGAAGGAGGGAGAGGGGGTGGGATCAATGAATGCAATCAATGGTCTATATTAATGTTTCTTATATGGTAGTGCTGATTTGCAGCTCTCCAGGTACCAAATGGCATCTGGGAAACATTACTCCATCCCCCAATTGACGTAATAATTAGATTGCATAAATGGCTCCTCTACACTCACTGCCAGCCCAAGAGACAAATGTTATTGGTGTGCCAATCAATCTTCCCCCTCTCCCCGTTCAAGTTTCAACCTGCATCAGCAATTACACTGTGGAGGTCAAAAGCCACCCAAATGAGTGAAAACTGGCAAAGATGAATTTCAGGAGTGGATTATACTGCACTGCTTCCCAGCAGGGTATGGTTGGGACCCGAGCAGGTACGTGAACAGATCCACAACTGGACATACCACAAGGGGCCAAAAGAGGGAAAAAAGGCTAGTGACATCTTCTGCAATATTTTGCTTTTCTCTATTCCAATTATCTGCTTCATACTTAGATAAACCAAGGAGCTGAGAAAAGTATGACAGGGGAGAGCATTAGTTATTTGGTATTAGTCTTTGTGGCAGGCTGAATAATGCCCCCCCCCCCAAATCCATGTTCTAATCCCCAGAACCTTTGAATATTACCTTAAATGGGACTCTGCAGATGTGATTAAGTTAAGGATCTTGAGAAGGAGGAATTATCTTGGATTATCTGGCTGGGCCCTGTCTTTATAAAAGTGAGTCAGAGGGAGATTATAGATAGAAGAGGAGAAGACAATATGATCAGGGATGCAGAGATTAGAGGTGATGTGGCCACAACCCAGGGAATGCTGGCAACTACCATAAACCGGAAGAAGAAAAGAATATAACCTCTCCTAGAGCCTGTGGAGGGAGCATGGCCCTGCCAACACTTTGCTCTTGGCCCAGTGAAACTGATATCAGGCTTCTGGTCTCTAGATTGTGAGATAATAAATTTCTGTTGTGTTGAACCACAAAGTTTGTGGTAATTTGTTACAGCAGCCATAGGAAACTAATATTGTCAGGTCACAGGTAGAATGACAAAGAATCATCCTGTTGTAGTATCAAAATCTTCCTCTAGCCAAAATATGCCCTCCATCTATCACAATGCAATGGCCATCACTAGGAATCCAAAATTCACATGTACGTGTCAACATTTCTACTTTTGGAGTAAGTCTTTCTTGCTGCTACATTGCAAACAGTACATATAAGCCCTTGTTTTCCATTAGTACTTTTGCATGAATTTATATATCCAATTACCTCCAGCCACCAGGCAGGCCTTGGGGGGACAGGGAGGGACAGTGAGCAGGTAGGGAAATACAGTAAATATGCCTAAATTGAAACCACAATTGGGCTCAAATCAAATCTCTTTTAGTAATAACACTAAGTAGGGCCTCTAGGAAAACAAGTCATGGCAGAACTAACTTAATTTACTCTTCTGATAAGGTTACAAGGCTTGTGGATCAGGAGAATGTTGTAGACAGGATGCATGTGGATTTTAACAAGGCTTTTGACTTAGGCTCTCATAAGCACATTGTAGATCAAGTGAAGAAATACAGGCAGCAGGTGAGACTCCACTGCTAGCAGGAGACTGCTGATATGTAGGTCAGGGTCTTAAGTGACAGGTCACAGGTCTCTACATCAGTCGCAGTCAAGTCACCATTATTATCCATGGCTCACACAAAGATCAAGATTGCATTCTCTCTGAGAGTAAGGATGCTGGGAAGCTCAAGGGTCCAATTGATAGACTGGATGTGAGAAGCAGGACACGAAACAGTATCAGTAGCCTGGAACAGGCTGACCCCTGTGAAATGCAATGTCCAGCACTAAAAGTCCAAAATTCACATGTACAAAGACAGGTTTATATACAGAACAGCCATCAGGGTGCAAAAGGCAGAGGGGGTCAGCAGGCAGACAGCTCGATGAGTCAGAATAATGGTGACGCTAGCAGAAAAAAAAAAAAGCGAAATGTAGCGAGAGTTGCCTTTCCAGAAACAGGAGAGAGCTCTGCTCCCACTTGAATATTCCCCATTGTCCAGGCTATACTGGGGTTCAGTTTGACTCCCTTCCAACCTTTAACCCCAAAGGTAATCTGTTAACAGATTAGTAAATATCCTTCCACACTTGTTTTCCTATGAAATTTTTAACTTTTAAATGATTATTGATGTAAGTGACATTATTTATTATATAAATTATACACACAATTGAAAGCATGTTATACATATTGTTCCTAGCCTTGCTTTTTATTTCACAATATGTCATGGGCACCTTCCCATGTCAGTGATCATAACAGCTGATAATTATTGAGCATTTTCCATGTGCCAAGTAAATTCTAAAAACATTTCATGTTTTCCTTTATTTAAAACTCACAGTAACCCCATAAGACGGGTACTATTTTTACTATCCCCATTGTAGAGAAAAGAAATCACATTTAAAGAACTTTCTCAAGATCACACAATAATTATTTTTTTAACATCTTTACTGGAGTATAATTGCTTTACAATGGTGTGTTAGTTTCTGCTTTATAACAAAGTGAATCAGCTATACATATACATATATCCCCATATCTCCTCCCTCTTGCGTCTCCCTCCCCCCCACCCTCCCTATCCCACCCCTCTAGGTGGACACAAAGCACACAGCTGATCTCCCTGTGCTATGTGGCTGCTTCCCACTAGCTATCTACTTTACATTTGGTAGTGTATATATGTCCATGCCACTCTCTCACTTCGTCCCAGCTTACCCTTCCCCCTGCCCGTGTCCTCAAGTCCATTCCCTACGTCTGCGTCTTTATTCCTATCCTGCCCCTAGGTTCTTCAGAACCTTTTTTTTTTTAGATTCCATATATATGTGTTAGCATATGGTATTTGTTTTTCTCTTTCTGACTTACTTCACTCCGTATGACAGACTCTAGGCCCATCCACCTCACTACAAATAACTCATTTTCGTTTCTTTTTATGGTTGAGTAATATTCCACTGTATATATGTGCCACAACTTCTTTATCCATTCATCTGTCGATGGACACTCAAGTTGCTTCCATGTCCTGGCTATTGTAAGTAGAGCTTCAGTGAACATTGGGGTACATGACTCTTTTTGAATTATGGTTTTCTCTGGGTATATGCCCAGTAGTGGGATTGCTGGATCATATGGTAATTCTATTTTTAGTTTTTTAAGGAACCTCCATACTTTTCTCCATAGTGGCTGTATCAATTTACATTCCCACCAACAGTGCAAGAGGGTTCCCTTTTCTCCACACCCTCTCCAGCATTTATTGTTTGTAGATTTTTTGATGATGGCCGTTCTGACTGGTGAACATCACACAATAATTAAATGACATAGGTTGGATTTGAGTTCAAGCCTCTCTAATACTGGAGCCTGTGTTCTTAACATCTACACCATGCTGCCTCTCAGTACTTTGTGGGCTACTTTATTAGAAAAAAAAACAGCATAAGAGTTTATTGTATCTGTATCATAATTTATTTAATCTTATATTAGTGGACATAAGATTGTTTCCTTAATGAAAGACTTCTTAGAGCTTTTAATATGCCAATGTGCATTATGACTTTCCTAAGAGGGGAGCACAGTAGGCACTGTGTCCAAAAATTCCTTAACCATGACATCCACTTTTTTCACAGAGCATTGCAGGGACTGGGGTTTTGGGGACCAAATTTTGGTGTGCATCTGCATCGCCTGGGATGCTTTTCCAATGCAGATTCCCAGGCTTCAACTAAAGTGCTTCTGATATACGTAGTTCATGGACCACACATTGAGAAATGCTGCTGTGTGCTATAGGATTAATCTTTGATGTGGAAAATAAATATGAATGGCTACATAACTGCAGTTTTAGACAGACCAAGGGCATGAGTACCTGGGGGAGAGAACTCTTTCCCCTTCCCTGCTCAGGCTATGTAATCCTCTAAACTTTATCCACTCAAATGCCAGAAAACCACAGCCCAATGAAGCATTAATCTAAGATTCTCAGTGATCTAGGTTCCCCGAGGACTAAGCCACTAGTGGCCACATGTCACCTCATCCCTCTAAATGAAGAACTCTGCCACCACTGAAAGTATAAGCTAACAATAGGTGAATATTTCTAGGGAGTTCATTCCATATAAATTTGAACTCAATACTGGGACCTCTCCCTTCAAGTTTCTGTCATCTATAGAAACATTAAGAACAAACCTCTACAACCCAATATGGAAAAAAAACAATATGAGAGAATAAAAGTTTGTGTTTTTTTAAACCGTGACCTTGGAGAAGTACAAGATGACCTATTCATGCTCTCAAGTTATATTTAATATTATGACATCCCATTCAGCCTTGCAGGTTATTGCTTAAGGGTCACCTGAGGTTGAACTGGAGACAGCAGAGGGAGGCCTTAAGGGGAAAGCATCAGATGGGGAGAACACAGCTGAAGAAGTGTTTAGCAGGGATGTTCCTGGAAAGATTCATCTCCAGTGAGTGGACAGGGGGCTTACTAGAGAAGGGTTCAGAGTAGCTTATCGTTGGTTTAACCCCAAGCCCCGCACTTGACACCCTCTCCACATACCACATGCTGAGATTTCTCAAAATACCCTTATCTTTAGAATTTCAAAGGATCCTCACTTCAGCTGTAAGATGCTGATGGGATATTGCTACAAACCTCATTTGACAGATGGGGGTTTTGAAGACTACAGGGGTTTGGAAGAGTGTATGCATGGGAGTTAATAGTAGAAAAGAGAACTACACAGATCATGATGCAGAAGAAAGTACACAGGAATACACAATTTTACATTTAGCAGAATCTCAAACATGTCAAATTGCACAGAAAAAAATCTGTAAGGACATAGGGATCCAATATTCACAGTTATCTCTGAGAGGTTGGATTATGAGGGAATTACGTTTTCTTTACACTTGTCGGAGTCTCCTTTCTCCTCAAATGTTCTACAATGAGCAATTGCCTTTATGCATAGAGAAAAAAGGTAAATATTAAATTAAAATAGGGCATCAGACTAAAGTTCAAGTTCCAGCTCTGCCCCATGTACAAGTTTCTTCACTCTCTAAGACTCAGTTTTTACAAGCTTCCTCAGGGCCCAAAAGTTGGGTGAAGACATTAGTTGAGAGAAAAGGTTAGGAGAGGAGAAGAAAGGAAAGGTTAAGAAAGATGCTACTTTAGTTATCTTGGGAAGTGGAAGTACTGTTTTCTGACTTCAGAGGTAGTGGCTGTGAGAATGCTTTGCAAGTTGTCAAAGGCTGTTATGCAAGTGACAAGAGTTTATTTAAGCGGGGAGGGACAAGATAATGGTATGGGATTAGGAGGTACAAACTACTGTGTATAAAATAGATAAGCAACAAGGATATATTGTACAGCACAGGGAAATATAACCATTATTTGTAATAACTTTAAATGAAGTATAATCTATAAAAATATTGGATCACTATGTTGTACATCTGAAACTAATAGATTGTAAATCAACTATACTTCAATAAATAAAATAAAATAAGGGAAAGCATATGGTTAAATCATAATATGAACACATCTCTGAAATGCACAAATGGTGTTTACTATTAATTTATTTCAAATAATTAAATAAACCAATTATTTCTTTAAAAAAGAGTTATTGCTATTAATGACTCCTGATCCCCCCTCAGACACACACACACACACACACACACACACACACACACACACACACACACACAACACCCCTTCCCCAAACTGCCTGAAAATCCACACTTTGGCTCAATTTTCTGTTCCATTTCCCTGCAATATTGCCCTGATGATCTCATTACCAACTCCTGGTAGAGGCTTGTTACTAGCTAATCTAGTTACCTTGGACTCTCCACCATATCCGAGCTCATCCCCCTATAGACTGTTCTGTCATTAACAAGTGTCATCTACATAACTCAAAGTCATGTCCCAGAGCTCTGCAGCAGCCAGCATAGTGATTAAAAAGCAGCCTGATCCAACCAGGACAGGATCCAGATCTCCTTATTCCAAACCAGATTAATTGCCTCATTAATGACAATGCCTCACCTGAGTCCAGTCTATTTTTGCAAAAGACTGTATAAACTGTATACTCCATAGCTTTCTGGGGCCTCACAGCAGCACTGGAGATGGACACCCCTGTTTACAGAGCAAAGAGGGCAAGCGACCTGTCCTAAATTCACAAAGAGTAGGTAACAGACAATATCAGAATTCAAACCCAAGCCATATCTAGGCCAGGCTCTTTGCCCTACATCATGGCATTAGTTCATAGTTGGATGTGGAGAAAGGAACACACAGAAAATAAATTACTATGCACCTGATCAATGAGAGATTTGGCACGATATATAGCAAAGCCTTTTTCTTATTGGGGTAAAACAAGACCCATGACTTGTAATATGACCTCGTTTGTGATCTGGGGGCCAGGAATGAGAAAATTCTCTTTCTGAGATCAGCACTGAGCTCTCCCACAAGTCATTTATTCTTTCCTTCATTTATTCACTCATTCATTCTATAAACATTTATTGAACACTTTGTACATACCAGGCACTGTGCTTGGTACTAGTGGATAAGACACAAGGAAGAACAAGACATGGTCTAGGCCCTCAAAGGAATTTACCATAGTCTAGAGAGAGAAATTGGAAGCAGACAAGGATAACTCCAAATGCATAGCAAAGTAGGATTCATGCCATAAGTGAGCAACATTCTCTGATAGTCTACAGAGAACACTCAGATCTCTTTGGTGGAGCGGGAATGACTTCATGGTGTATGCTTGACTTATGAAGGATAAGTGGAATTTGAAGAAATGGTAAATGGGTGGGAATGAGGGGCTGCCAGGGAAAGAGAACAGCATGATGTAGGCACAGAGGTAAGAAATCAGATGGGTTAGATGGAATCAGTGGGTGATTGCATTTCAAAGGAGCTGGGATTGGACAAAAGAAAGGAAAGATATAATGGGAAGGTTTGTTTGGGCCAGATTTTGGTAGACTTTGAATATCTCAGCTTCCATCCTTCTCAGAGACCAGCAACAGTGAAGGGTTTGGGGAAGACAGCAAAAGATGGATGTTGCTCCCTGGGAGCCAGATGACAAGGAAAAAAGAAATGCCTACCTGGACTCCAGAAGGGGAGAAATCACACTGAGGCTCCTTGGCAGGGTAGGTAATGATGGCAAATTGCTTCCAGGGAAAAAGCTTAATTTAGTTCACTGAAATGCTTGTCTTGGCACCTTTCCCAGTTCACTTTCTGTGCCTTTACTTGTGCTAAACTCTAAACTTGTAGCATCTTCCTCAGCCCCTCTCCCACCAATACTGCTTGTTGAGAAAGCTGATGCATTTTTCAAGGTGTCCTCCCTGCCCTTTGCCTCAATGGTCCTCAGTTCTCCATAGTTAAAGCCACTGATATCTGTTTCTGCTCAGTCTCTTTCCTGGCTCCTCCTTGGCTCATACCTTTCTAGTTAATCTTCACCAGAGTTAAATCCTTGGTCCTCTTCTCATAGTGTAACTTAAACACCCTATTTCTGGTCCACGTCCATGGATGCAAGTACTATGTCAATGAATTCTAAATCTACTTCTTCTCTTTTCTGCATCTTAGGTCCACACATCCAGATGCCTATTAGACATCTGTACATTGATGTGCCACAGTTAACCTCAACTCAAAATTTCTTCCACCATTCCAGAGGAAATAATCCTCCCACACAAAACATACTTTACTACCTAATCTACCACCATATGCTCTATCACCCAAATTAAGCACCTGGAAATTTTTCTTGACCCTCCCCACTCACTGTCCCACAAACATCCAATCAATCAGCAATTCTTTAAGCTTCTACTTCTTTAATATTGGCTGACTATGTCTTCTCTTCATCCCAACTGCTGATCTCTCATTTGGATTACTAAAATAACCTTGTTACTGATTTCCTTGACCCCAAATTATGTGCCACAGTTCTCATGTAAGCCTTGAATCAATACTCTTCCCAAATATCATCTCTTTCAGGAAGCATTTCCTGATCCCTCCCAAACAGTCCTTCCTTCACATAGATCTTGCTAAGGATATATTGCCAAAGAACCTCATAAATGCTGATACTATGCCCTTGTTCTGTAAAAGGAAATGAGGGAAATGGAGATAGGTGCTTCCAGAAAAATATTTCCAGGCATACACTGCTGTGGAGAATCCTGAGGTACATATGTGCCCAAGGGAAGAGAGTCTTGGAAGGGGGTTCCAAGGCAGAAGCCAACTCTGGAGAGGCCATACTAATCTGCCTCCAAACACTAATCTACCTCCAAATTTTCTAACTTTACACTTTTTCTTTGGTTTTCTCACTGAAGATGTGACCCACTGCTGCAGGGATTTGGGAAATAAAATGCATCATTAATCAAAAATTACTCTTCCTTAAAATAAAATATCAGCTCTGTTGGGTATTTAATTGTATTATCAGAATGAGCAGCTCATCCTATTTTACAAGGGCTTTAAACCATGATCACCTAATAAGTGCAGGAATTATAGTTAATCTAGCTCAAAATTTAATTATGATGAGTCATACATCACAAAGCAAAGTACACAGGGGCAAAATTCTGGTGAAGTCATGTCCAAATGACCTTGACCTCATGTAGGCTAGCCTTTTCTAAGTGGGAAATTGGAAATCCTTCCTGTTTGTAAGATAGCAAGGCCATCCAAACAAGACCTAGCCCAGTTTACCTCAGAGGTTTTATGGGAAAGCCTGCCTTAATCAAATCTTACCATGAGAAAGCCCAGAAGCAATTCTCACTCTGGACTCTGCCTTTCTAGATCTTGTTAGAGTATTATGCAGTTGGATTTAAAGAACACCACTACAGTGGATCCAGGCTGGGCCAAGGTATTGAGGAATTGTGTGAGACCTTTAGAATTTCAAAAATGCATCTAAATCTAGATTCAGAGACTCTCCACATTGATAGGGACCTAAAAGGCGAACAGTTCCTTTAAGTTATATGGCTTTGAGTTCTCTCACTCTCGATTGCTCACAGAACTAAGGACATCTTCCAGGTATTTTCTGAGTAAAAAAAAAAAAAAAAGCGGTCAGATGCCTTCATTTGGAATTTTCCACTTTTAATAATGTGGTTTAAGAAGTTATTACCTCTCTGAGCAGTTACTGGCACCTAAATTATTATCTCACAAGTTGTGCTAATTATTTATTTTTATACACATGCAGGTTGAACTCGATTGCATCACTATTAATTAATACTTAATTTTTTTATATTTAACCCATTATTTCAACCTATCATGACTTTGGGGAATACTCTTTCTGCAGTCCTGAATAGCTGCTACCTTTCCTTGATCCTTGCCATCTGTACTATTGAAAATGAATCCTTTATTTCCTGCCTGTTTGGAAGTCATTTATAGTTTGCCTCCACCACTTCAAGGGGTACTGAGCTCTAAATACTATTTATTTCCTGCTAAAGCCATTAAGAAGGCTTCCTATTTGTCCGTACCTTTCTTTCTAATCTCTAGTTTGACTTCCTCCTCTTGGTATTTTGGGGCTTAGGGAAAAAGGTTTTATTTTGAGCTTTCCATGATGATAGATATGTTAGTCATATTCCCCTTTCCTCCGTTTTGATTATCTATTGCTGTGTAAAAAATCACCTACAATTTAGTGGCCTAAAGCAACAGTTTTATCTTATTCACAATTTCATGGATCAGGAATTTTGGAAGTTATTGGCTGGTGATTTGTCTCTGATTCATATGGAGTCTGCTGAAAAGCTAGGTCTGGATACTCCACTTTCAGTATAACTTCTGCACCTAAATGTCTGGCACCTCAAGGTCTGACACCTTGGTCTCTCTCTCTCTTTCAACATGACACCTCATTCTCTAGGGCCTCTCCACATGACTTGAATTTCTCATAGCATTGGTAGCCTCAGGGTTTTCACATGTTAGCTGGCTTTCAAGAGGTAGGAAGTGGAAACTGCCAGACCGGTTAAGAGATATTCCAAGAATGGTCACGACATCGTCTTATTTTACTTTACTGGCCAAAGCAGTCATAGATCGCCTGAAGACTCAAAGAAATGGAGAAATGGACTCTGCCTCTTGATGGGAGAGTGATGTTGCAGAACAGCATGTGGAATATGAGATATTATTGTAGCTATCTTTGGAAAATGCAAACTTTCATACCTTGTGTAGCTTTAGACTTAAAAGTCTTATACTTTAAGATACGTGTAGAAAAAGTGGACAATGAGACAGAGAGAGAAAGAGAGAGAGAGAGATCAAAATGTTCAAATAAGATCAGTTTCCATATAGAGAAACTTCAGGAAGGAAAATTCAGTGAATTGGGATATTTAACTGGAAGATAGGATCAAGTAGTGGATAAAACAAGGATTTGACTTCACAAAAATCTGGGTTCAAATCCTGCCACACCTCTTACCAATTTTATATACAAGGTAAAACAACTCTACACATCAAAAAACATTCATTGAGCACTTTTCATATGTTAAGCATTGTGCTAGAGATACAGAAATGCAATAAGGTTCAAGTCTTAAAGAAGCTCACAGTATAGTAAGGAAGACTGACATGAACAAATATTTGCAATAGAATGTAAAAAATGATATAATAGAGGTACCAAGTACTTTGGTGGCTCAAAAAAGGAGTTATTAGCCTGGGTGGTTCAGCAAATGCTTCACAGAAAAACTCTTCAGCTGGGTCTGAAATTATAAGTAAGAGTTTGCCATACAGAAAGGTAAAAAGGATATTTCAGGAGGAGGGAACAGCCTAAGCAAAGACATAGAGGTATGAAACAACATAGCTTCTTCAAGGAACTGCAAATAGTCATCATGGATTACTTACATAGAAGATCTATAAAAACTTATGTTAATGAAGTAGGCAAATGATCATGGGAGTTTTCGTAACCTATGTGAAGAAATTTGAACTGTATTTCGTTGTCCATAGGAACTTAGATAATGACGTGATCAGATTTGCATAATAGAAAGTCATTCTGTAGTAGGCAAAGTGTAAGAAAGATTGAAAGAGGCTTATAAAGGCAGGGAGACTTGTAATTATATAGATGAGAAAGACCTAGAACTTAAGCCAATGCAGTTTGTTTTGTTCTGTTTTGTTTTGTTTTTGTGGTACGCGGGCCTCTCACTGTTGTGGCCTCTCCCGTTGCGGAGCACAGGCTCCGGACGCGCAGGCTCAGCGGCCATGGCTTACGGGCCCAGCCGCTCCGTGGCACGTGGGATCTTCCCGGACCGGGGCACGAACCCGTGTCCCCTGCATCGGCAGGCGGACTCTCAACCACTGCGCCACCAGGGAAGCCCCTCAATGCAGTTTTAATAGAGAAAAGCAGAACCACCTGAGTCATGCTAAAGAATACAACTGACAAAATGTCATCATCAAATAGATGTCGGGGTTGGAGAATAGGGGGATCTTTGATAAGACCCATATTTCTGGTGTTGGTAACCAGTTGTTTTGTGTTGCTAATAAAACATACAGGAGGAGATAATAGTTTCTGTGTGAGCTGAAGTACATTTGGGTCAAGCCAGGGAAGATGTCAAATAGGCAGTCAGAAATACTAAAATACTGAATGATCTGGGCTAAAGATAAAGTTTTAGCAGTGATCAAAATAGAAATGGTAACTGAAGCCCTGGAAGCGGATCAGTGTGCAGAGTGAGAAGAAAAAGTAGCACAGGAAAAAACCCTAGAGGAACATCAGTGTGTAAGGGATAAATAGAGGAAGAGGAACCTGCAGTGAAAGGATTACAAGATTTGAAGACAGAGCATTAGAAACTATCAAAAATTAAACAGAGAAAAAAAGAAAAAGTTAACACAGTGAGTAGTGGGACAATTTTTATCAGCCTGAACATGTGATGTTCATTAGAAGGAAAGAAAAGGAGGAGGGGGGACAGAAAAAATATTGGAAGAAAAAGTGGCTGAACATTTTCAAAATTAGATGAGAATTATAAACCTACAAATTCAAGAATCTCAATATCCCAAGCACAGAAGCATGAAAAAACTACACTGAGGCATATCATATTCTAATTAATTAAAATTAGTGATAAAGAAAAATCTTAAAAGAATCCAATGGGGAAAAAGCACATATTACATACTGAGGGACAAATATAAGAAAGTCAGCAGACTTCTTTTTTTTTTTTTTTTTTTTGCAGTATGCGGGCCTCTCACTGTTGTGGCCTCTCCCAGCGCGGAGCACAGGCTCCGGACAAGCAGGCTCAGCGGCCATGGCTCACGGGCCCAGCCACTCCACAGCATGTGGGATCTTCCCAGACCAGGGCACGAACCCGTGTCCCCTGCATCGGCAGGTGGACTCTCAACCACTGCGCCACCAGGGAAGCCCCAGAAAGTCAGCAGACTTCTTATTGGAAACAACGCAAGTCAGAAGACATCAGAAGAAAATATCTTTTAAAAACGGGGGGGGAAAAAAAGGTTAATCATGCCAACAATAGACAAAAGAAAGCTAGAGTGACCATATCAATACCTACAACATAGATTTCAGACCAAAGAGGGTCATTTCATTCCTACAAATTCTAACATCTTGGGAAGGTTCCACCAACGTAACTGCCTAGGATCTGTGGCAAAGGTTTTTCTGTCAAAGAGAACTGACATGTTTGCTCCTGAGCCTAGATTTAAATGTACATCCCAGGCAGCTTTCTAAGTGCTCCCTCTATCTGTGCTTCTGTATACTAACTCTAACTCTTCCCGATAACAGGTTTTAGTCCTCCAAAGGGCTTCTAGTCTCATCTTTACTACTGATGATGATAATAATAATAATAAGACAGTGTTTGTCTATTTTTTCCTGTTTTAAAAGACAAATAAAAATCTGCTATATGCCAAGAATAAGAAATAATGAAAATATGATCCTGCAGTTCCACTCCTGGGCATATATCCAGAGAAAATTATAATTTGAAAAGATACACACACACCAATGTTCACTGCAGCACTACTTACAATAGCCAAGATGTAGAAACATCCTAAATGTCCATCGACAGAAGAACATTTAGAAGATGTGGTACATATATACAATGGAATACTACTCAGCCATAAAAAAGAATGAAATTATGTCATTTGTAGCAACATGGATAGACCTAGAGATTATCATACTAAGTGAATTAAGTCAAAAAGAGAAAGGCAAATGCCATATGATAGCACTTGTATGTGGAAACTAAAACTGATACAAATGAATTTATCTAAAAAACAGAAACAGACTCACAGACATAGAGAATAGTCTTATGGTTGCCAAGGGGGAGGGGGGATTGGGGAGAGATGGATTGGGAGTTTGGGATTAGCAGATGCAAACTAGTATATATAGAATGGATAAACAACAAGGTCCTACTGTATAGCAAAGGGAACTAGATTCAATATCCTGTGATAAACCATAATGGAAAAGAATATGAAAAAGAATGTATGTATATGTATAACTGAATCACTTCGCTGTACAGTAGAAATTAACACGACATTGTAAATCAACTATCCTTCAATAAAATAAATTTAAAGAAAAACAAAACAAAACAAAAACAAAGAGGGTCATTTCATAATGTCAAGGAGTCAATTCATCAAAAATATATAACGATCTTAGATATTATGCACCTAATAACAGAGATTCAAAAATACATGATATAAACACTGATAGAGCTGAAAGGAAAAATAGGCGTATTTACAGTTAAAGTTGGAGATTTCAATACACCTTTCTCAATAACTGATAGAACAAGTAGACAGAAAGTCAGTAAGGTTAAAGAAAACTGGAATAGTACCATCAATAAAATTGACCTACATGACATTTATAGAATACACCACCAAAAAGTATCAGAATAAATACATTTCCAAGTATGTATACTCTTCTCATGACAGACCATATTCTGGCCCATGAAACAAGCCTAAATATATTTTTCAAAGATTAAAATTATACAAATATGATCTTTGACCAAATTAGAATTGAAATTAGAAATCAGTAACATAAGGATGTATGAAGAATCTCCAAATATTTAAAAACTAAACAATATACTTCTAAATAACCCATGGGTCAAATAAGAAATCACACAAAAAAATTTAAAATATTTTGAACAGAATGATCATGATAATGGAAGATATCAAAATTTGTGGGTTTCAGCTAAAGCAGTGGTTGCAGGGAAATTTATACCATGAAAGGTTATATTAGAAAAAAAGAAAAGTCTTACATTAAGTTACAAGAAATCAATGAAATATAAAACAGTAACACATTAGGGAAAATCAATGTGACCAAATCTAGTTCTTTGAGAAGATTAATTAAATTAATAACCTCTAGCCAAACTGACCAGGAAAAAAAAGAAAGAAGACACAATTTACCAATATCGGGAATGAGGTGACACCACTACAGATTCTACAAGTAATAAGGGATAAAAAAGAATATTATAAACAATTTTAAGCCAATAATTTCAACAATGTAGAAGAAATGGACAAATCTTTAAAAGACAGAAACTACCAAAGCTCACTCAGAAGAAAAGGATAACTTGAAGTGTCCAAAATGTATTAAAGATATTAAAGAATTTGTAGTTTAAAACCTTCCCACAAAGAAAATTCTAGCCCTCAATGGCTTTTCTGGTAAATTCTACCAAATATTGAAGCAAGAAATAATACCAGTTCTACACAAACATTTCCAGAAAAATTAAAATGAGGGAACACTTTAAAACTTCATCTAGGGCTTCCCTGGTGGCGCAGTGGTTGAGAGTCCACCTGCCAATGCAGGGGACATGGGTTCGTGCCCCGGTCTGGGAAGATCCCACATGCCACGGAGCGGCTGGGCCGTGAGCCATGGCCACTGAGCGTGAGCATCCGGAGCCTGTGCTCCGCAGCGAGAGAGGCCACAACAGTGAGTGGCCCGCGGGCCGCAAAAAAAAAAAAAACAAAAATAACAAAAAAAAACTTCATCTACGTGCCAGCATTACCTTGATACCAAAACCAGTCAGTCATCACAACATAAGTATAGACCAATATCCTTCAAAAACATATACACAAAAATTCTTAACAAATTTTAGCAAATCACACCCAATAATATATTTAAAAGATATTATGTTATGGCCAAGTAGAATTATCAAAGGATTGCAAATTTGGGTTAGTGCTTGAAAATCAAGCACTGAAATTGGAAAGTATTATAGGCACCAATGTTTGGAGTGCTCTCCTTTCTCCCACAGTGGGCATTATGGGATTAGAGAAATCAGATGTTCGGAGGGACACAAAGCTGAGACTACATAGTGCACACATGGTATTTGGAGGGCAAAGGGATGAAGATGCAGTCAGTGCTAAATAAATGTGCCCCAAGATCTGGGCTAGACAAGGAAGGAAATGAGCAGAAAATGAAGGATTTCAGGCACTGGAGGTCTCGTAAGGCCAAAGAGCACATGAAAAGATGCTCCATATCACTAATTATTAGAGACATGCAAATCAAAACTAATACAATGAGCTATCACCTCACACCAGTCAGAATGGCCATCATCAAAAAAATCTACAAACAATAAACGCTGGAGAGGGTGTGGAGAAAAGGGAACCCTCTTGCACTGTTGGTGGGAATGTAAATTGATACAACTGCTGTGGAAAACAGTATGGAGGTTCCTTAAAAAACTAAAACTAGAACTACCATATGACCCAGCAATCCCACTACTGGGCGTATACCCTGAGAAAACCATAATTCAAAAGGACACATGTACCCCAATGTTCATTGCAACACTGTTTACAATAGCCAGGACATGGAAACAACCTAAATGTCCAATGGCAGATGAATGGATAAAGAAGATGTGGTACATATATACAATGGAATATTACTCAGCCATAAAAAGGAATGAAATTGGGTCATTTGTAGAGATGTGGATGGACCTAGAGTCTGTCATACAGAGTGAAGTAAGCCAGAAAGAGAAAAACAAATATCGTATATTAATGCATATATGTGGAATCTAGAAAAATGGTACAGATGAACCTATTTGCAGGGCAGGAATGGAGACGCAGACGTAGAGAACAGACATGTGGACACAGGGGAAGGAGAAGGTGGGACGAATTGGGAGATTAAGATTAGGATTTTTAGGATTGACATATATACACTACCATGCATAAAACAGATAGTTAATGGGAACCTGCTGTAAAGCACAGGAAGCTCAGCTCAGTGCTCTGAGACGACCTAGATGGGTGGGATGGTGGTGGGTGGGAGGGAGGTCCAAGAGGAAGGGAATATATGTATACATATAACTGACTCACTTCACTGTACAGCAGAAACTAACACAACATTGTAAAGCAATTATACTCCAATAAAAATAATTTAAAAAAACAGAGCAGGTGACATGGAACTCAGCCATTGCTATGAGATTTTGGTCACAATGGAATATTGGAGTTGAGTCTCCTAGCGGGTGAAGCCATGTCCGGTGATGTCAAATGGCTGGTGATAGTTGAGGTAGTAAGAGGTTAAAGGAGTTAGGAGGAGTTATGAGGCCAGGTTGTGTGGGATGGGTCTTCCACACAGATATTGTTGAGGTTACTTAGGATGATGGCAGGACCTGGGGTGTCAAGGAAGCCAGAGATCCAGTCCTCAGAAAATGGGGAAGAGTGACCAGAGTTCAGAAATGATAATCACAAAGGGAGGTAGATGTTGGTATAGCAGTGTGCCCTATGCCCTGAAGGAGAATTGTGCCCTCGTATCTAGTGAAAAAGTAATACTACTGCTGAAAAGATGCATCTTAATTTGATTAAATTGTAGGGGCAAAGTTTTTCAATGCAGCTAACTTTGTTTTTCTCTTATGCCAGTTTTTGGAAGAGTTGGTTTGAACACTTAGCTCATTGCATCTCTGAGAGAACAAATTAAAATAATGGATTTAAAATGCTCAGCACAGAGCCTGGCACTTAGTAAGTGATCAGTAAATGGGAGCTGTGACTATTATTATTATTATACTTTTGATTTATTTGACCCATGAAGTAATGTTATCCCTTTGAAAAGTTCCTTCTATGGGCTAGTGTTTTCACTCTGGAGCTACAAGGCACAGTTATGTCTCTGCAAATGACAAATCCTCAGACATCTAGAGACAGCCAAGACATCCCTCATTGCTAGGCAAAATAACCCCAATTTCTTCTGTTTCTCCAAGAACCTCCTTTTTAGAATCCTGATGAAAGAATACATAACAAGCTCAGTTGTGGAGCCTGATACATAGTAAGTTCTCAGCATTCTTCTTTCCCTTTCCCACTGCCCTGGCAACAGTTCATAGCCCCAGTCCCTAAAAGGATGGCTCAGGTGTGGCTATATGTTGATTGATTGACTTCAAAATGTCAATGCTAGGTTTAATTTTGAGAATCTAAAAAATTGGTTGACAATGAACTCTTTGAGAATTGAGGATCATGGGATTTTTAAAAATCTTTTAAACTTAGTTCTAGGCTTACAGAGGATACTCAATAATGTTCCATAAAATGAAATAAATCCCCACTCTATGTCGTGCCCTCAAGACAAATATGCCTCTTATTTCATTAGTAAAATCTAACAGGCAAAAAATGTGTTTTATACTTAAAGTCAATTAACTGGCATACCCACTCACAATTATGATTCTGGAACTTTCGTGGCACACCTAGTGTATTTTGTTCGTCTCTCGTTATTTCTTTTTTAAAAATTTATTTTCATTTATTTATTTATTTATAGTTTATTTTGGCTGCGCTGGGTCTTAGTTGTGGCATGCAGACTTCTTAGTTGCAGCATGCATGCGGGATCTAGTTCCCTGGCCAGGGATCAAACCCGGGCCCCCTGCATTGGGAGCGTGGAGTCTTACCCACTGGACCACCAGGGAAGTCTCAGTCTCTCACTATTTCTTCCCCACCAAAATGGAACCCAGTGAGCTAGGCAAGCCAAGCCGACTTTGATAGTGACTGTATGCCCTGTCCCCACCAGCTTTCAAACCACATCCTATTGTCACAAGGGAGAACAGTAACACTGCACAATGGAGTGTGTGTGTGTGTGGGATCATTAGGGTGATTCCTCTCAGGCTGATTGGCACCTAGGCATAAGAGACTGAGATTTAGATGTTAGACTCTTGATTCTTATTTAGAAAAGTCTCTCTCTTCTCCTAACCCCCATCCCCTAAATCTAACACAATCTCTAATCTCCAGGTCTCTCTGATCAGCACAACCTCTACTCTCTCTTCCCATCTGTGACTATTTTTCCCCATCCTGCTCTCCTTTTGGAAGAACTTTCTCCCTACCCAAACAACTTCTTTTCAACTGTGTCTCCTTCTTCCCACCTCTACTCCCACTCCCCAAGCCAGACGGTAGCATACACACTAGGCATCATTTATCTACCTTTTTGGGGGCTGAATGCTCTTGAATTTAATTTTGAGATGCTCTTCTTCAGAGATCACTCTCCTGCCTATACACAACCTTCCACCATTGCAGTGTCTTTGGAAAACACCATACCCCAACTTCAGACCTCGTTCTCATTCGGACAATATGGTAAGTCTTGATTTTAGAATCTAATCTTAGAATCTAATCCCTCATTTCCATAGAAATCATCTTGACTACTTGCACATCACATATATGATCCTGAGGTAGGCACAGAGGTCTTCTTCATCTGTAGAATTAAAAAGTCCATATCTTAAAGGCCAGGAAAGCTTTCTGGTCTATTTATACGAACTAGTATTGAAACACAGCAATATATCCCATAAATTTATAAATATTTTTCTGGTTATTTTGACCTTAAGATTCATAGACTCGAGTCATTCATTTTCCTTGGTTAATGACACAGTCTTTATTACAAGGTCTCTCTTTTTTGTTTTAATTAATTTTATTCTTTTCCTCTTTTCCCATTTCCAATCCCATTTCTCTTCTGCCCCCATAGACATCCACCCTAATATACTTAATAAGCACCCTTTCAATCCATCATCTATATATTAATTTAGCTACATGTGTAATCTTGAAATTTTATAGTGTTTTTGCATAAATTGTACTGCACTACGAAATTCCCTTTATTACTTTTTCACTTAGCATCATTTTTGTTTAATGATGTTGCTTTAGGTGTATTGTTACAAACTAAATGTTTATGCCCGGCCCCCCAGCACCAATTCATATACTGAAGCCCTATACTCCAATGTGATGGTAGTTGGAGACCAGGGCCTTTGGAAAGTAATTAGAGTTAGATGAGGTCATGAGGGTGGGGACCTCATGATGGAATTAATGCTTTTATAAGAAGAGATACCAGAGAGCTTGCTTTCTCTCTCTCTCTCTGCCACATGAGGATGCAGGGAGAAGACACCATCTGCAAGTCAAGAAAGAGCCCTCACCCCCCAGAAACTGACCATGCTGTCACCTTAATTGGACTCCCAGCCTCCAGAACTGTGAGAAAATAAATGTCTGTTGTTTAAGCCACCCAGCCTATGGTATTTCATTATGGCAGCCTGAGCTGACCAAGACTTATATCTAGACTATTAGTTCTGATTAGCCATGGTATTCTCATCATGTGCATATATCACATTTTATTTGCCAGTCCACTAGTTATAGATATCTAGGTTCCCTTCAGTGCTATCACACAAAAGATGATTCCATAAACATACTTGGGACTTCCCTGGTGGCGCAGTGATTAAGGATCCACCTGCCAGTGCGGGGTACATGGGTTCGATCCCTGGTCCGAGAAGATCCCACATGCTGCGGAGCAACTAAGCCCACGCACCACAGCTACTGAAGCCCTCGCACCTACAGCCCGTGCTCTGCAACAAGAGAAGCCACCGCAATGAGAAGCCCTGGCACAGCAACAAAGACCCAACACTGACAAAAATAAATTAATTAATTAATTAAAATAAATACTTGCACATGTCCCTTAATGGATCGGTTCCAGAACTATAAACTTGGTCATAGGGTTATGTGTATTTCATTTCCTTAAGCACCTCTAGATTACTCTCCAGAGTAGCTTTGCCAGTTCACATTCCTGCCAGCAATACATGAGAATATATGATTCCCCATATTGTCACAGGCTCACAATATTATCTGACTTTCTAATTTTGCCATTTAAATATGCATTTAGTGATATCTCATGGTTTTTCAACTTTACATTTTTCTGAGTACTACTGCAATTGGGCATTTCCCCATAATTTCAGATTTCCTATTCTGTGAAATGCCAATTCAAATATTTTGCTCATTTTCTATTGAACACATTTTTTTCTTGTTCCTAGATTTTGAACAATTTATGTTTTATATGTCATTAATAACTTCATCTACTTCCAAAATGGATTTGAGGAAGAGTAACATAAAAATTCAGAGAAATAGGGCAGATAAATGAAGATCAAAAGAGTGATAGAAAAACCATATGGAAATGTCTATCCCAGTTCTTTATTTTTTTAAATTGGGTTGATTTTTTGCTATTGAGTTTTAAGAGTTCCTTATGTATTTTGGATACTAACCCCTTGTCTGATAGATGGTTTGCAAGTAGTTTCTCCCATTCCATCAGTTACCTTTTCATTCTGTTGATTGTTTCCTTTGCTGTGCAGGTAAAAAGCAGAAGCTTTTTAGTCTGATGTAGTCCCCACTTACCTATTGTTGTTTTTGTTGCTTTTGGTGTCATAGCCAAGAAATCATTGCCAAGACCACTGTCAAGGAGTTTTTTCCTATGTCTTCTTCTAGGACTTTCACAGATAGGCACTGAAATATTTATTAAGAGGGTAAATCTCATATTAAGTGTTCTTGCCAGAAAAAAACCCCCAAACAAACCAAAAAAATCCCAAAGGGACACCAGGAAACTTTTGGATGTGATGGATATATCTATTACCTTGATTGTGGTGATGGGTTCACAGGTGTATTCAGGTGTCCAAACACTGAATTTTATACTTTAAATATGTGCTGTTTTTTTTGTATATCAATTATACCTCAATAAAGCTGCTTTTGTAAAATGTAGAGCAAGGCAAAACCAAGGGTGAAATAGTTATCTGTACCTAACCAAGGGTAAAATACTTACCTCTACCTAACATAACTCTGAGTCTTCTGGCAGCCAAGACAAAAAGAAGAAATTATTCGTTTATTCAACACATGTTTTATGTTGAAGCTTTAAGATTTTAAATTCCCTTGGTCTCTTGGCTGAGTCTGAAGATAGAAAATAAATATAGTTTTGAGACAATAATCTGACTAAATCAAGCCTGAAAAATACAATCATCAGAACAACACTAGAGAAAATATTCTTTGGGGCTGAATCATCTCACTAATCATCATATCTGCAAAAAGCTTTTGAAACATTTGTTTTGGTATGAAAAATATTTTCAAGACGTGTTGATTTTTAAGTTTTTCTTAAATTTGTTTTGAACAGTGGGAAGTAGAATGCATTAAAACGTTTTGAAAATGTTTTCTCAAAACACTGTGATGCTAAGCAGTGTTTAAAGAATTTTGATTTGCAAATGTTGACTTCCAATGGCCATAAAAATTGCACTCCTCAGTGACAAATGAGTCTTCCACTGCTGGACTGGGGCCAGCTTGCCGTGGCTCCTGGCAGAAGGCTGCACGGAGTCAGCTTTTCAAGGGAGAGTCCCATTTGGGGACCTGGATCACTAGGAGTTAAGGCTTATGAAGAATTAAAAAAAGCATGGTTGGGAGGCTCAGAGGCACAGTCCCTAGACCAATGGTCACTGGTAGTATCTTGAGTGTCTACTAGAGAAAGGTAGAGGGGTAAAGAAAGACGTGGCCCCTCGGGCTTCTACAGTCATCTTGGGGCTTCTGCTACTTGTTCAACTGGAATGGGTGAGGTTTTGCAAGCCACTTAACCAACGCTGGTTGGCTGGTACTTCTGGATCTTTATGAATCCTAGCAGGAAATCCAAAGCAGGAAAAAACACCTCAGAAAATACCACTGTTCAAGTGTATACTATGTTCCAGGCCCTGTGACAGGCACTTGACATATGTTGTATTCAATGTTCTCAGCAATCCCATGAGGTAGATAATAGTATTAACCTTATTTTATAGATGTAGAAACTGAGGCTTAGAGACTTATGTGACATCCCCAAGGTCACACAACTGGTAAGTGGGGAAACTGAAGCTAGAACTGAAGTCCAAAAACTCCAAAACCTATGCTTTTAACCATTTCATGATATTGCATGCCTCCTCTCCAATCAGCCATGGGATTAGTAATTGATATTATTATATTCATTATATTAATAGTATCTTTTATTAATATTGTCATTTACTGCTTACCAAGCACTTTGTATCCTTGTCTCCCTAAGTAGATTATAAGCTCCTTAAGAATGTGAACTGCCTTTTATTCTTATACATCAAGAGTGCCTAATATGGCTCTAAGAACTTAGAAGGGAAGTAAGGAAGGAAAGGACTAATATTTATTCAGTACACACTATGCCCAAGGCACTATCCTGAGCATTTTATATGCTTTATCTCATTAAATCTTCACACCCCTATGATGTAAGTGCTATTAGTATTCCTGTTACATAGCTGAAGAAACTGAGGCTTAAAGATTTTAAATGACTTGCTCAGAAAGAAGTCAGACACAAAAGAGTACATTCTGTATAATTCCATTTACATGAAGATTAAAACAGGAAAAACCGCTAAATGGTGATAGGTGTTATAATAGTAGCTACCTTTCCAAGGGGTACTGACTGTGAAGGGGTATGAGGGAGTCTCCTGAGATGCTGGAAATATTCTACATTTTGATCTGGGAGATGCTGACATGGGTGTATGCCTATGTAAAAATTCATCAGGTGACACAGTTAAGATTGATGCACATTTTTATATATAAGTTGTACTTCAATTAAAAACTTTAAAGTGACTTCCTTAGAGTACCATGATTAGTAAATGGCAGAGCTGAAATTTGAACCCAGTTCCATATATTATGGAAAAGATACCATGGAAAAACACAAAGGAACTTTTTGGCCAATCAAATACTTCAACTCTCATGCTTCCAAAATCCCTGCCTCCTCTCACTTCTGCCATTTTTATAAGTATCAGCTTGGTCCTCCTCTAGATAGTTTTCACTTCTCACAGCTTCACTAGGTGAACATGAACTGCGAGAACAGAATCCACTCAATATCTCACCCTCCAGCACCCTCCATGCCCCTCACTCAACACATGAGCTTCCTTTTAATTAAGAGAGCACATTTTAATCCTCATGATACCAATAATTCAAGCAGAGGCATCTATCAAGTGGACTTTAGTAATTAAAAACTGGTGATATTGAAATAATTCTTCAGCTTACCTTCTAATGATTGGAGAGTTTTGCAACCATACACTGGAAGCAATAATAAACAGCTTCAATTTAGTTAATCTATTCAATTTCAACGTATTTATTGGTCAAAATATTCTGCAAAAGCCACTGTGCTGGGTCCAGTGAAGACTAAACAGATGACAATAACAAAGTCCCTGGGGAGCTCTAAATCAAGTGGGGGAGGTAGATGTGCACAGGTACCTCTGCTCTGCCAGAAGGTAGAATGTTCTTGTTAGCATTACACAGCTGCAAAATGCTATGGGAATTGAGGAGGAGAGTTGGCTTTAATGGTGGTAAGGTAGGGTGCATCATGGACGGCTTCTAAGAAGAGGTGGCTTTCAACTGAGCCATGAAGAATGGAAATTGAACTGGATAAAATCCTCAGCCTCATCCCTGATTTCTCTTTTTCTTTCTCTCATACCCTACATCCAAACTATCCACAGGTCTGTTGGCTGTGCATTCAAAACATATCTTGTTTAATCTCCAAAATATACAAGCAGCTCATGCAACTCCATATAAAAAAAACAAACAACCCAGTCCAAAAATGTGCAGAAGACCTAAATAGACATTTCTCCAAAGAAGATATACAGATTGTCAACAAACACATGAAAGGATGCTCAACATCACTTATCATTAGAGAAATGCAAATCAACACTACAATGAGGTATCACCTCACACCGACCAGAATGGCCATCATCAAAAAATCTACAAACAATAAATGCTGGAGTAGGTGTGGAGAAAAGGGAACCCTCTTGCACTGTTGGTGGGAATGTAAATTGATACAGCCACTATGGAGAACAGTATGGAGGTTCCTTAAAAAACTAAAAATAGAACTACCATATGACTCAGCAATCCCACTACTGGGCATATACCCTGAGAAAACCATAATTCAAAAAGAAGAGTCATGTACCACAATGTTCATTGCAGCTCTATTTACAATAGCCAGGACTTGGAAGGAACCTAAGTGTCCATCGACAGATGAATGGATAAAGAAGATGTGGCACATATATACAATGGAATATTGCTCAGCCATAAAAAGAAATGAAACTGAGTTATTTGTAGTGAGGTGGATGGACCTAGAGACTATCATACAGAGTGAAGTAAGTCAGAAAGGGAAAAGCAAATACTGTATGCTAACGCATATATATGGAATGTGAAAAAAAAAAGGGTCATGAAGAACTTAGGGGCAAGATGGGAATAAAGACGCAGACCTACTAGAGAATGGACTTGAGGACACGGGGAGGGGGAAGGGTAAGCTGGGACGAAGTGAGAGAGTGGCACTGACGTATATATACTACCAAATGTAAAATAGATAGCTAGTGGGAAGCAGCCTCATAGCACAGGGAGATCAGCTCGGTGCTTTGTGTCCACCTAGAGGGGTGGGGTAGGGAGGGTGGGAGGGAGACGCAAGAGGGAGGAGATATGGGGATATATGTATACTTATAGCTGATTCACTTTGTTATACAACAGCAACTAACACAACATTGTAAATCAACTATACTCTAATAAAGATGTTAAAAAAAAAAGAGGGAGATGGAAACTGAAAGTCAAAAAAAGAAACAAACAAGCAAACATATCTTGTCCAACCACTCTCTCCTCACTTCTACTAGTAACGCTGTGGACCAAGCTGTAATCGTTTATGACCTAGCCTATCACACTAACTTTCTAACTGGGTTCTCTCCTCCCACTTTTGCCTCTATGATTTTCTTCACCAGTGTTCACATATCTATTAAAAACATCAATCAACTGTCATTTGCCTACTTAGAAATCTTTTGTTGAGTTATGATTTTATTTAGAGTAAGATCTCAACTCTCTACTATGGCCTCCATGACGCTACCTGATCTGGCCCCTGCCTAGTTCTCTGACCTTGTCTCCTCCTCATCTCCTGGCTCAGTATGCTTCAGCCACACTGGCCTCTTTACATTTTCTGAAAATTGTTAAGCACGTTTCTGCATCAGGGCCGTTGCACTCTTAGTTCCGTTTGTTTGAAATGCCTCATCCCTCACCTTATCCAGGTGTCTGTTCATGTGTCACCTCTTCAGAGAGGTCCTCCCTGAAGTCTCCAGCTAAAACAGGAGTCCCCTCCACCGTTCTCTATGCCTTTGTCCTGCTTCATTTTTCTTCATGGCACTTATCGCTATTTGTCATTTGCTTATATAAATGTATGTCCGTGTATTTATCAACTGTCTTCCCCACTAGAATATAAGCTCCATTAAAGCAGGAGTTTTTGTCTGTTTTGTTCACTGTTAAATTTCTAATGCCCAGATCACTGCCTTGTACATAAGTAGGTGGCCAATGTATAACTGCTGAATGTGAAGTTAGAGATGGAAGAAAAATACATTCCCAGTGGAAAATTCATCCATTCATTCCTTCAAAACAGTGTAAGCTGCTGAGAATAAGGTATGTCAGAGAAGGTGAACCTGATAAATGTGGTCTCTGTCCTCACAGAATTTCCAGTCTAGTAAACAAGCAATTACAAACTGAGGAATAAATTCTTTGATAGGGATGAACACTGTGGACTGCAGGAGCACATGGGAGGCCCTCGCTACAATGACTAGTATAGTGACTGGCGCATGGTATTTCATTCTTTCATTTATTCATCTCTCAAACATTTGTTGAGTACCTCCTCTGTGAAAAACATGGTGCTTGTCAAAGGGAATTACATAGCTCACAGTCAAGTAGAGGAGATGTATGCTCACTGTTGGGATATAGAAAGATTAATGTGAAGGGTGGTGAAGAGAAAGGAGGCAAGAAGCTGGAGGCAAAGAGGCCTGGGAAGAGGCTGTTGCAATAATCCAGTCAAAAAGAATGAAGAGCTGGTTTGAGTCAGACGGTTTTGGGATGGACCCAACCTTGCCCATGACCAGTCAAGTAAGATATGGCCGAGATACACCAGAAATACATCTACGCGTGGAACAACTCCTACGGAGCACCTACTGAACGCTGGCAGAAGACCTCAGACCTCCCAAAAGGCAAGGAACCCCCCACGTACCTGGTTAGGGCAAAAGAAAAAACTAAACAGAGACAAAAGGATAGGGACGGGTCCTGCACCAGCGGGAGAGAGCTGTGAAGGAGGAAAAGTGTCCACACACTAGGAAGCCCCTTCGCGGGTGGAGACTTTGGGAGGCGGAGTGGGGGAGCTTGGGAGCCGCGGAGGAGAGCACAGCAACAGGGGTGCGGAGGGCAAAGCGGACAGATTCCAGCGCAGAGGATCGGGCCGACCGGAACTCACCAGCCGAGAGGCTTGTCTGCTCGCCCGCCGGGGCGGGCGGGACTGGGAGCTGAGGCTCCGGCTTTTGTCGGAGCGCCGGGAGAGGACTGAGGTTGGCGGCGTGAACACAGCCTGCAGGGCGTTAGTGCACCGCGGCTAGCCGGGAGAGAGTCCGGGGAAAAGTCTGGACCTGCCGAAGAGGCAAGAGACTTTTACGTCCCTCTTTGTTTCCTGGTGCACGAGGAGAGGGGATTAAGAACGCTGCTTGAGAGAGCTCCAGGGACGGGCGCGAGCCGCGGCTAAAAGTGCGGAGCCCAGAGACAGACATGAGACGCTAAGGCCGCTGCTGCCGCCACCAGGAGGCCTGTGTGCGAACACAGGTCACTAGCCACACGCCCTTCCGGGGAGCCTGTGCAGCCCGCCACTGCCAGGGTCCCGGGATCCAGGGACAACTCCCCCGGGAGAACGCACGGCGCGCCTCAGGCTGCAACGTCACCCCGGCCTCTGCCGCTGCAGGCCCGCCCCACACTCCGTGACCCTCCCTACACCCCGGCCTGAGTGAGCCAGAGCCTCCGAATCAGCGGCTCCTTTAACCCCGTCCTGTCTGAGCAAAGAACAGACGCCCTCCGGCGACCTACACGCACAGGCGGGGCCAAATCCAAAGCTGAGCCCCTGGGAGCTGTGAGAACAAAGAAGAGAAAGGGAAATCTCTCCCAGCAGCCTCAGAAGCAGCGGATTAAAGCTCCACAATCAACTTGATATACCCTGCATCTGTGGAATACCTGAATAGTCAACGAATCATCCCAAATTAAGGAGCCCTGTGGATGAAAGGCTCTTGGTGCTGCAGCCAGGAGTCAGTGCTGTGCCTCTGAGGTGGGAGAGCCAACTTCAGGACACTGGTCCACAAGAGGCCTCCCAGCTGCACATAATATCAAACAGCAAAAATCTCCGAGAGATCTCCATCTCAAGGCCAGCACCCAGCTTCACTCAACGACCAGCAAGCTACAGTGCTGGACATCCTATGCCAAACAACTAGCAAGACAGGAACACAACCCCACCCATTAGCAGAGAGGCTGCCCAAAATCATAATAAGTCTACAGACACCCCAAAACACACCACCAGACGTGGACCTGCCCACCAGAAAGACAAGATCCAGCCTCATCCACCAGAACACAGGCACTAGTACCCTCCACCAGGAAGCCGACACAACCCACTGAACCAACCTTAGCCACTGGGGACAGACACAAAAAACAACAGGAACTACGAACCTTCAGCCTGCAAAAAAGGAGACCACAAACACAGTAAGATAAGCAAAATGAAAAGACAGAAAAACACACAGCAGATGAAGGAGCAAGATAAAAACCCACCAGACCTAACAAATGAAGAGGAAATAGGCAGTCTACCGGAAAAAGAATTCAGAATAATGATAGTAAGGTTGATCCGAAATCTTGGAGATAGAATGGACAATAGAATGGACAAAATGCAAGAATCAGTTAACAAGGACCTAGAAGAACTAAAGATGAAACAAGCAACGATGAACAACACAATAAATGAAATTAAAAATACTCTAGATGGGATCAATAACAGAATAACTGAGGCAGAAGAACGGATAAGTGACCTGGAAGATAAAATAGTGGAAATAACTACTGCAGAGCAGAATAAAGAAAAAAGAATGAAAAGAACTGAGGACAGTCTCAGAGACCTCTGGGACAACATTAAACGCACCAACATTCGAATTATAGGGGTTCCAGAAGAAGAAGAGAAAAAGAAAGGGACTGAGAAAATATTTGAAGAGATTATAGTTGAAAACTTCCCTAATATGGGAAAGGAAATAGTTAATCAAGTCCAGGAAGCACAGAGAGTCCCATACAGGATAAATCCAAGGAGAAATACGCCAAGACACATATTAATCAAACTGTCAAAAATTAAATACAAAGAAAACATATTAAAAGCAGCAAGGGAAAAACAACAAATAACACACAAGGGAATCCCCATAAGGTTAACAGCTGATCTTTCAGCAGAAACTCTGCAAGCCAGAAGGGAGTGGCAGGACATATTGAAAGTGTTGAAGGAGAAAAACCTGCAACCAAGATTACTCTACCCAGCAAGGATCTCATTCAGATTTGATGGAGAAATTAAAACCTTTACAGACAAGCAAAAGCTGAGAGAGTTCAGCACCACCAAACCAGCTCTACAACAACTGCTAAAGGAACTTCTCTAGGCAAGAAACACAAAAGAAGGAAAAGACCTACAATAACAAACCCAAAACAATTAAGAAAATGGTAATGGGAACACACATATCGATAATTACCTTAAATGTAAATGGACTAAATGCTCCCACCAAAAGACACAGATTGACTGAATGGATACAAAAACAAGACCCATATATTTGCTGTCTACAAGAGACCCACTTCAGACCTAGAGACACATACAGACTGAAAGTAAGGGGATGGAAAAAGGTATTTCATGCAAATGGAAACCAAAAGAAAGCTGGAGTAGCAATTCTCATATAAGTTATATATATATATATATATATATATATATATATATATGTAGTTTGCTTGAGTGCAGTGTTTTTTGTTTTCTGTACTGAATTCATTAGCATGGGTCGGTATAAAATTTAGCATAGGTCAATATGTAATTTGTAAACTAATAAGGTCTTAAAAGTGAGGAATTAAGTCTTTTAAATTTAATTATTTATTGTAAAGAGCAGAATAGCATACATAAACAGGTGCCTAAGGAAAACTTGTATTCTAATATGGAACTCTCATGAACACCTTTTTTTTTTTTTTCTTCTAACGGTATGATAGTAGGTCATTTGATTATTTTTATGGCTTTAACTTTACAACAATGAAATATTCGTAAATTTAAAAAAAAAATACTTAAAAGTTCTTTTCATTTTGAATATTTAGAACTTCTCAAATGTTTTTGAACAGTTAAACCGTATGGTTTTGATTGCTCTTTTGATTCTTTCTCCAATACTTAAGCTAAAACAGGTAAGGAAAACACATTAGATTATGTATTATGCAAAACACCAATCATTTTCTATTCTATTACTGCTGCCTCAGCAGCTTCATGGTTCTAAAAAGACTATAACTCTGTATGCTTTAACAGCTTCTAAATGCTTAAAAGAGAATTTTATAGTGAATTATGTGTTCTTCTACATGGGCAAACTCCATACTGAACTTTTGGAGATGAAAAGCTCATTATTTCAACACCTTAATTAATAGCATTTCACAAGTATAAACAACAATGGTAATTAAATTTGTAGTGTTATTCTATTAGTACAACATAATTTGAGATATATTTCTTTAATGTATTTCCAGTTTTTATGGCAAATTTATTGTATTCATAGGTTTTTAAAGAATTGTTTTGGTAAGAGGATGTGAGAAAACACACATCAGGAAAATTATTCATGGAGAACTAAGAGACAATAAATATGACAGGGATTGGTAGTTATCTGTTAAACTTAACGTTGCTTGTTAACTTGATGTCAATTTATATTCTGTTATTTTATTTTATACACATTGACTAATATTAAAAATAAAGTGTTTTCCAATCGTCAAGACATGGAAAAAACCTAAATGTCCACTGACAGATAAATGGATAAAGGAGATGTTGTACATATACAAAGGAATACTACTCAGCCATAAAAAAGAATGAAATAATGCCATTTGCAGCAACATGAATGGACCTAGAGATTATCATATTAAGTGAAGTAAGTCAGAAAGAGAAAGACAAATACCATATGATATCGCTTATATGTGGAATCTAAACTATGGCAAATAAACTTACGCAGGAAACAGAAACAGACTAACAACATAGAGAACGGACTTGTGGTTGCCAAGGGGGAAAGGGGGTAGTGGAGGGATGGATAGGGAGTTTGGAATTAGCAGATGCAAACTATTACATATAGAATGGATAAACAACAATGTCCCACTGTATAGCACAGGGAACTATATTCAACATCATGTGATAAACCATAGTGTAAAAGAATATGAAAAATATTGTATATATACATATGTATATCTGAATCTCTTTTCTGTACAGCAGAAATTAACACAACATTGTAAATCAACTATACTTCAATAAAATAAATTTAAAAAAAAAAAAAAAAAAAGTAAGATATGGCCATTTTCCCCAAGACGCCCTTAACATGGCCTGAAAAACCCCATATCGGGCCTTTTTATTCTGTCTCCCCTCCCACCATTGTGCATGCTGGTTTCTCAATTGGGAGTGTTCCCATTAATCATTTCTGACATTTATTTAGCCCTACTGAGCAGTGAAGTGGAAGGGAGGTTGAAGGCAGGCGGGAGGCAGACCGGAGCCAAGAGGGGTGTGAGAGGAGGAAGGCCCCTCCCTTGAGCCAGCCAACGGGGACAAGAGAGCCTGACCAAGGGCCGAGTTTCCAGGGGCCCATTCCATTTCAGACGACTCATTTAGGCATTACTTTATTTATACCCCTGCCTCATTCCACACTGCCTTCTGATCTGATCTGTTGATCCCCTCCCCTCCCCTCACCCTTTCAAATTAAAGGTCACCAGGATAGGTTTCCTTGGGGGCCCAGGCTACACCTGTTTCTTGCACGTGCTCAAGTGGGAAAATGGCCAAGAACTAAATACAACCACTTAGTCGTTGGGGAGAAAACTGAGACCCAGAGAAGTTGACAAAACAGTGTGAGGACACACAGCCAGTAAATGGCTAAATCCTGATTTTGCCTAAATGTGAGCCTAGGTCTTCTGATATTCCTAGTTTGTAGACATTTTCTTACGGTTCCAATGACAGGAACTCACTTCCCAGTGGAGAGCTTTCCTAAATGGAGGAATGTCATTTCGTGGACAAAGAGGATTCACTTTACAAGTTGGGTTGCCTTCAGCTTTGCAAGTAGCTAGGCTTATAAGTGTGAGAGTGTGGGAAAGAGGTGCACACATGCCTATGCAGTGACTTCTGTCAGTTTCACACACACACATACATATACACACACACTCACTTCCCCACTCTTCAGCCACCCAGACAACTGGGCCCATTACTAGTGTAAAAGGCTCCTTTTTTGGGATATGATAACTATTTGAAGCCTGATTCCACAGTGATCTGTAGGGCCTCAAAGTGAGTGAGAGGTGACCTCATCATTTGAGCCCCTTCCTGTCCAACTGCAGGCCCCAGCCTCTCTCTTTCTCCCTCCCACTCCCTGTACTGTGTCATTTTGTCTGTCACACTCTGTTGCTCTGGTCTCTGCCACAATTTGTCCCTGTTTCTCTCCTCTATCTCTTGCTCTCTCCTCTTTCCTCTCTACCTCTACCTTTCTCTGTTTGCCATCTCTGTCTGTATCTCTCCATGGTTCTGTGTCTTTCTCTTTTTCTCTTTCGATTACATTATTTCTCTTACTTGTGCACTCCCTCTTTCTCTCTCTCTCCCCTTCCCTTACTCTGTCTTTTCCAAAAAGCCCTCAAAGAATCTCAGGCTTCTAAGCTGACTAGCCAGAACTGCCCTGTTCAGCTCTTAACTGGCTATCTTCCTTAATCTTTCCATAAAAATAAATCATGTTTCCAACTTAGATTAAAGGCCTTCTGGGAAAAAAAAAAAACTGGGTCTTTGCTCCTGGGCACCCCCTCCCAGAACTTGGCATAGGGTTGAGAACATACCAGGTGCTCAGAGAATACCCATTCCCCTGCCATGGCCCACCCCATCGACTGTTCAGCAATCACAAGGCTATTCTTAACCCCAATACCTCCTCTTTGGAGATGAAATAATTCATGGCGGCTGGAAAGGAGAAGAGCCTCCCAGAGTGCAATGGGCATGTATGCTTTGAGAGGTCTTCAACCCTCCTTCCACCCCCAGCAGCGGTACATCATCGGTCCCAGGGCCTGGCCTCCTGGAGACAGAGTAGCTCATCATGAGCAAGGGTATTCTGGTCTGATTCCCACAATACCTGTCACCTCAGTCCCCTCACCATCCTGCTTACAGCTCTCCTCTACTCTCAGATCCTAATCTCAGTCTTGCTGCTTACTAGTTGTGTGAGCTTGTTTTACTGTCTGTCTCCCCCATTAGACAGTGGGCATCATGAAGGCAAAGTCGGTGTCTGTCATTTTATCATTATATCTTCAGCACCTAGCACGATGCCTGGCACAGTGGGCATGCAATATACATTTTCTGAATAAATCAGCAAATAAACCAATTATGCTCTGTAAATCTTGATTTTCTCTCCTGTGCAATGGGTGAAATACCAACCAGTACTTCCCAGGACTCTTAGAAAAGTGAAAGCCAATGACATATGTAAAGTGACGGGCATACAACAGGTGCTTAATAAATGTAAGGACCTTGCAGTGCTGTTGGGAGGACAAAATAAGATGACACATAGAAGAATGGCCAGCACAGTGCCTGGATAGAGGAGGCCCTCAATAAATGTCCATGCTCTTCCACATCTTTGCCACAGCCTGCAGCCAGAGTTGCAGGGTGGCCGACTGGGAGTGAGCCCCCTCCCAACTCCTTCTGGGAATGGGGGCTTGTGCCTTCTGGTGGTCTCTTTCAACAGCCCTAAGCAGGTGGACACTTGGGGGACTGTAATCCCCAAGGCCCTTTCTTCAGCCCCTGCCCAGCCTTTCCTGGCTAATTAGATGAGTAACGGTGTTTACTGTCTCTGGCTGGGCAGCTGACGGATGGTTGAGGCTGCAGATCATTAACCTTTCCCGGGTTCCCAAATGTTCTCATTAAGGAGCCCTGTCCTATGTCTTTTTCCAGCCCCAAGCTGAGGGCTGAGGGGCTGGCTGGCAGGGTGGGACGTGACTGCAGTGGTTCTGGAGAGTTCTATGCTACAGCCTCAAGGATTCTGTCTGCTCTTTTTCCCCCTTACCCATTCCTTCAGAAAGCCTCCTCCCAGAGATATACTCGGGAAACCCCCACCAATAATATATCATCTTTCTTGCACCCCTGTATCTCACCAGAGTGTGAGGATAGATTTGGGACTGAAGGGCTGCTTGAAGGACCCTCAGAACTCCAGGATGTAGATAATACAGCCTCAAAAAAGAATAGATACATGTATATGCATAACTGAATCACTTTGCTGTAAACCTGAAACTAACACAACATTGTTAATCAACTACACTCCAATATAAAATTAAAAATTAAAAAAATAGAGACTCAGGACACTTGAGGCTTACCCTAATTCTGCCTCTAATTAGCTCTGTGACTTCAGGCAGACTACCTTGCCTCTCTTGCCCTGCTTCCCTACCTCTGGAAATGAGACTCTGCTCTTGAAGGGCTCTTCCAGCTCTTGGGACCTCCATTTCAGAGGCAGGGGTGATGGCATGTTACTATAAGACAGGACTCAAGAGATGAAACTCGCAAATGGCGGTCCCACTCCAGTCCACCAGCCTATCTAGTTTTTATCTAAGGGGACTTTTTACTCCCTTGATGCTCCTTAGAAGGTTTCTATGCAGGATCACCTGTGCTCCCAGAGGCATAACACATGATGAGACTATAAGGAAGTGAGTGCAAAAAGCTGGTGGTCAGGATTACTATGGAAAGTAGTGACTGGTTTGGGGAAGCTGAGCATGTGGCAGGACAGGGTTTGGAGGACAGTTGTAAACAAACAAATAAACAAATCAATCAATTCTCCAAGTACTCATGGCAGAAATATGCCTCCAGGTTCTGTATATGATTAGTTGCTTAACCTTTCTGGGCCTTAGTTTCTTTAACTGTAAAATGGCAATAATAACAACCAGAGTGGTCTAGAATATTCAAATGAGACAAGGGATATAAAACTCCTAGTTCAAAGTCTGCATTTTCCCAAAGGGAGTCAGAACTCGCCCCAGTTTATCTTGATCAAGCCATCTCCTTCTCACTGAAATTGAAGGGGCAAAATTTTAGCACAGTTTTTCTCAACTTTTCCCCACTAGTCAGCCACAGAGGCTTGAAATACCCCCCAGAAGGGTCATTCTTTGAGGAACTATGGTACATGTGTATTTTAGCTGTGTAAAGCTAAATTTTATCAGAGAGGAAAATGGAATGGAGTGAGCTAACACCTTTGTAGGAAGTTTATCTTATTAGTCTTTTAGTACCCAGAACACAGTGATGGGATCTAAACTAGAGAAGTGCAAATAACTAAGACAAGAGTCATGCAAAGGCTGAAAGAAGACATTAAAGGAGGAAATCCTCTTTGGTTTTCCTTCTTCCTCTCCCCTCACTGTATCTAATCCATTATGGAGTCCTATCTACCTCTTTGAATAGCTCATTTATCTTAAACTCAGTATGTCCAAAACTGAACTCAGTCTCACACCCAAACTGCTGCTCCTCCCTCAGTGCTCCAATGGCACCACCATCTACTGTAAGTTGCACGTAAGACACTTGGCCATGTCTTTCACTAATTCCTCTCCCTATAGTTCATGGTCAATCTCCAAACCCAATATATTCCACATCCAAAATATGTCTCCGATCTCCCCACTTCTTTCTGTCTTCATTCCCAATGCCCCAGCTGTACTCCAGGTCAGTTGAATCGGAATCTTGGGAGGTAAGACTCAGAAGTCAGTATTTTTTAAAACTCCCCATATGAGTCCAACATGTAGCCAAGGACAAGAACCACTGCTCTAAAATAGATAGTTAGTGGGAAGCAGCCGCATAGCCCAGGGAGATCAGCTCGGTGCTTTGTGACCACCTAGAGGGGTGGGATAGGGAGGGTGGGAGGGAGACGCAAGAGGGAAGAGATATGGGGACAAAGTATATGTATAACTGATTCACTTTGTTATAAAGCAGAAACTGACACACCATTGTAAAGCAATTGTACTCTAATAAAGATGTTAAAAAATAAAGAACCACTGCTCTACACATTATCCAGAGTGATATTTTCAAAAATATAAATCATACCCTGTCACTCTCCTGCTGAAAACCCTTTATTGGATTGCCATTGCACTTGGAATAAACTTCAAGCTCTTTCCTATGGCCTACAAGACCCTTTGAAAGATGGTTCCTGTTGATCTCTCTAACAGTATCTGTATCCTCCCCTATTTTTTCTTACACTTCAACCATATTGGCTTTCTTTCTGTACCTCCTATACACAAAATTCATTCCCATCTCAGGGACTGGCACTAACTGCCTCAATATTCCCAAGCTCAAAGACCAACCTTGAGGTCCCTGATCCACTTCAAAGAGAGAACTGTCTTATCTGTACAAGGGAGCAAGGTAAGTCCAAAAACAGTGAAGAAGCTTGGATTTTCCCTTGAACTTTTCTCCACCCCTTCTCCATCCAGTGCTCCACCATATCATCTGAGCTGATTTGTACAGTGTTTACCATACTATCTGTCACTGGTTTGAGGGCCCTGTGCTGGGCATTCCCATCTCTCCTAATAGTTTTACACTATGCAACTTAGTTTAAATGGCCATCCAAAATGCAAATTAAAACCACAGTGAGATACTACACACACACACACACACACACACACACACACACACACACACATCAAAATGGCTAACATTTAAAACAAGAAAATCAATAGCAAATGTTGGCAAGGATAAGGAGCAACTGGAACTCTCATACTCTGCTAGTGGGAGTAAAAATTCATATAACCACTTTGGAAAATTGTTTGGCAGTACCCAAGAAAGTGAAAAAATACATACCCTATGATCCAGCTATTCTATACATAGGTATATAGAGAAATGAGTGCATATGTCCACCAAAAACATGTACAAGAATATTCATAGCAGCAACATTATTCATAATAGCTCCTAACAGTAAATAACTCAGATATCCATCAACAGTAGAATGAATAAGTAAAATGTGCTATATTCATACAATGAAATGCTACAAATATGACAAAGAAAGAAAAGAAAGAAGAACTACTGGTACGCTCAACAATGTGGGTGAACTTTACAGACATAAGGATGAGAGAAAGAAGGCAGACACAAAAGAGGACATTGAAGAATAAGCAAAACTGATTGATGCTGAGAGAAGTCAGACTAGTACAGGGGTTCTTAAAGCACCAGAAGCACCTGAGAACTTGTTATAAATGCAAATTTATGGGCCCCACCCATATCTACTGAATCAGAATCTCTGAATATAGGGCCCAGGCATCTGTGCTTTAACAAGTCCTCCAGATGATTCTGGACTAGTGGTTACCTCCTGGGGGAGTATTGACTGGGGAAGGGGCATGAGAGAGCCTTCTATGGTGCTTGAAATATTCCACAGTACCCAAGACAATAGGTACTATTATATAAAAAGAGAGGACAAATTCAGAAAGGAATGGGGGGGGCTGGGGTGTGGAAATCGGACATGGAGCAGCTGAGGGAATTAGAAGTGGCCGGGGTCAGGAGTGGAAGACAGTAGCTCCAACTAGTGCTAGTTGCATTTGCCAGGCTGGTGCTCTCCATTTGAGCTCAGCTGCCTCCTTGTTCTCCAACCCCCACCATCAAGCCTGCAGAAGCCCCTCCACTCAATTTGTTCTACCCACAGAGTAGTACTTGACCATGGGCCCTAGTTGCTGACCTCTCTACCTTTGAAAGTTTCTTCCCAATTCATAGAACTCTCATCTCCTTAATGGGATGAGCCAGTTCTGTTCCAAGAGCCATTTCATTTGGCTGTGGCTCTGGGTGGCGATGGTGGGAGGAGTAAGACATCTCTCTGAGTCTGCCAGAGTCATTATTTTCCTGTCCATTTTATCAGTCCACTTACTTTAAAAGACTGTCAGGAAGAAGATGAAGTACCTAACTGGGGTGCTGTGTCCAAGGTGGACTGCTAAGGTGCATATCCACGCTGACAGTGACCTGGGAGCTGGCCCAGGAAATTCACAGCACTCAACAGGTTAGGAGCTGGTCGATGTTGGGGACCTAGAACTGTGGATGATTCAAACTACAAGGACCTTAGAGGGTTTCTGGTCTACCCTCTCATTGGGTTCATGGGAAACTGAGGTCCAGGAACGTACAGCAAGCTAGTGGCTCCCAGGAAGGATGCTTAATAAATGTTCCAGGTACATCATCCATGTGTCTCCCAAATGAAGACCATTTGGAAAAGTGACTGCAGTTTCAGCTCCTATCTGAAAGCTTGTCTTTTTCTTAGCAAAGGTTGTCCTTCAGAGCAATGGATTTGTGATTGGAATATGTTTCCTTATTGAAAACGTGCTTTATTCCTAGAGAAGGAGTTTCCCTCTAGAGCCCTAAGAGTTGAAGATGCTTACCTCAGGGACCAGAAGAGGCAGGGCCACATGCTGCAAAATGGGCTGACTCTCCCAATGACCTTATTCACACCAGTACTGGGCCCTAAAGTTTGGATTGGAGCAGGCTGATGCTCATTCTTTAGTTCGTCTGTGCCTCATGCTGCACTGTGAACAATGGCTCTTCTTGCCGTGAGAAACACAGAGTTCTCTACTTGGAGAACTCTGATCTGATGAGGGACAAAGAGATTGCATGGTGTGGTAGAAAGATTATCAGACCTAAAAGCAGAGAGACAGGGATTTACAGTCCCAGCTCTATCATTGATTAATCATGAG
Source organism: Globicephala melas (assembly GCF_963455315.2). Classification (NCBI taxonomy): domain Eukaryota; kingdom Metazoa; phylum Chordata; class Mammalia; order Artiodactyla; family Delphinidae; genus Globicephala; species Globicephala melas. Next base: position 12,032,061 of record NC_083335.1, on the reverse strand, counting down.
ATATTGGTTAAATCATATCATCTCCCTCAGTCCCAAATTCTCCACCTCTAAGATGGAGATCATGTTATCTACTTTCCGGAGTTGTTGTATAGATAAAACAATGCCCATAGAGTACTTCACATGGGGCTAGGCAATAAGTAAAAACTCGATAAATGATATGTTGTTTTTTATTAGCTAAGTAATCTTAAGCAAGTCCTTCCACATCTGGAGCCATCAGGTTCCATATAATATTTCAAATGGAGATGATAGTATCTACCAGGTAGGGTTGTTATGACAATCACATGAGGTCATGTTTCTAAAAACGCCTTGCAAGATACCTGGTGCATGGCAGGCACTCAACCCCTGTCCACTGAATTCGAATAGAGACCAGAGAAAACATATACCTAGGTAGGGGTTGGGCAGGGAGGGCCTAAGCCACTGGTTTCCCAAAAGCAAGGGTCTCAACATTCAATTAGAAGAGCTGGTAATTGCAGAGCCATCAGTGCTGGGTCATTTATCTTGAAGACAGGAAGCTGATCAGGGCTTGTTATGAGTAGATTTTATCCAGCAGCAACAGCTTGTTCAACATCAGTTCCTGTCACCTGGATTTTTCTCTGTTTCTCAAGTTCCCTGGGGGACTGTGACTGAGTTTGTTTTGGAAAGACAGGAAGAACAGAGTCCAGGACACAGACTGGCCACAACTGGATGCCTTGATTCTATTCCTTGGACTATGGCAGCTTAGACTGACTCCTGCAGAGGGATGGGGAACATTTGGGCAAGTGGAATAAATAGACCACCTTTAGACAGCAAGAGAAGTGCTGGACAGGGGGCCTGAAAAACCGCTTTGGGAGCATAAGGAGGGCACCAAAATGTCTGCTTGGGAGGGACAGGAAGGACTTCCCAAAGAAGGGCACACTTGAGCCTGGCTTTGAAGGATGAGTAGGAGTTCAACAAGTAAGACTAGGGAAAAGAAACTGTATACAAAAGCAGGGAGAAGTGAAATAGCATGGCGTATTTGGATAAGGGATTCAATGAGGCTCAAGTGAAGACTGGGAGGAGTGGACAGAGGGCTGGACAGGAAGAGGATTATGGATTTCCTTAGAGGACAAAACAAGGAGTGTGCATTTGATCTTTAAAGAAATAGTGAGTATGAAGTTTTCAGCTGGGGCACAGTGACATGATCAGACTCGTGTTTTCGAAAGCTTATCTGGCTACACTGTGGAGAATGGGCTGCAGGAAGGAGAGACAGAGGCATGGCAACCAGTTAGGAGGCCATTATAATATCTAGGTGAGAAACAATGAAGGTCTGTTCTAGGGAAGAGGCAATGTGAGGCAACAAGGATAAAGAAGAGGAAGTAGACCTTGGTGATCGGTTGAATGTGAGGGTTGAAGGAAAGCAGGGGTGAGGATGACTCTGAAGTTTATAGTTTAAGAAAGTGAGGCATTAACAGTGATTGAGATAGTAATGTACGGTGGGGGGGTAAAGAGTTATGTCGAGTTTAAGGTATACAAAAGATATCTAGGTGAAAAAAACAAAGGATACTATTTATTTTCTATTTGTCCAGCATGGTATATTATCTATGGCTCTTTTCTTGAGATATTATTGACACATAATATATGTAAGTTTAAGGTGTACAGCATGATTATTTGATATTTTGTATATATTGCTAAATGATTACCACGATAAGGTTAGTTAACTCCTTCATCCTCTCACATAATTATCTTATTTGTTGTGGTGATAACATTTAAGATCTACTCTCTTAACAACTTTCAAGTATATAATATAACATTGTTAACCATAGTCACCATGCTGTACATCAGAAACAACCCTATGAGGTAGACACTATAATTACTCCCATTTAATGGATGAAGAAACTGAGGCCCAGAAAGGTTGAGTGACTTGCCAAGTCTAGTGTGACAAATACTTCAAGTATTTGTACTTGATCATTCTGCCAAGAGAGACGGACAAATCCTAAGGACAGGTCCCAGCATACAAACCTCTGAGGTACCTATCACTGTTCTGTAAATGGCCACCCAGAACCTAAACTGGCGCTGTGCCAATTTCCAAAGTCATTTCCTATCATTCAATTTGAAACAACTTCTGGGGGCTCATCTGGGTAAAGATACATTCTAGCCTGGGAGGCTCTATGTCACTTGACAGTTGACCACAGAAAAGACCCTCAGATGCCCTTCCACCTGACCAATATCTAGAGGCTTTCATGGAGTACCGTAGCTTCTCCCATTCACTCTGGACCTGGGCCCAGACCCATTCCCAGTGGCTGCTAGGAAGACAATCATAGTCACAGAAAACACACAGGCATGGCACCATTTATAAAGAAGCGTGGACGTGTTGGGAGCTTTTAGAACCCAGGGGAGGTATATCAAGGGAAGACTTCTGGAATTGTGGTATTTTGCCCATTTGCCTTTTTCCCAGTTTTAGACACCTTTCCTTGCAAGAGACATCCCTTCAGTGATTACCCCATGAATGGCCTTTCTTGGCTTTGTTCTTTATTTGCCTCCTATCGACCACTTCCATCCTCAGGGGCTTTTCGGAGTCACTCCAAAACCTCTGTGGTTTTAATTAACCAAGTGGTTTGGTGCCATCAGCCTCCTTCCATCAATTTATTAGTCATTTCCTTCTTGGGCTCATTAATGAACATACTTAATAACACTGTTTCCAGCCCAAAGTCTCTGGAGCCCTCCTCCCCCCGCCCCCCACAATGCCTTTCTCCTTGCCAGGAACTTCTGGACATTCATACCTTTGCCCTTTCCTTCGGTACCAGTTTGAAATTCATAAATACGAACTTACTCTCCAGTGTTGGAGAGGAGTCTCTGGGCATGTGTGTGGGTGTAGAGATGCATATGCATGTGCTAGAGAGAGAGAGGTTGGGTAGAGGGAGTCTGAGAGAAACAGACATAAAGAGAACAACAGGGAAAGATAATGAAAAATTTTCCATAACAGGGTTTTTATCCACAGGCTTTTTGAAAATCAGTCAATTACATATAATGCATATCCTTTATACCCTCATCCTCAACCTGCTCTCAGTAGTGTCACTGTGCCACCCCCCACAAACCATGAATCACAGCCTCATAAAACGTCATAAATGGAAGGGGCCTTAAATACCAGCTAGCAAAAATTCCTAATTGTTCAGATGAGAAAATTGGGGCTCGTAGGGGGCCAGGCTATTATTCACCGGAGGTTACCCTGGAGGCCCTCAACCACCTTCCCCAGTTGAGTGTGAGAGGTATTAGACAGGCTGTTGGCTGTTGACACCAGAAAACACACACACACACACACACACACACACACACACACACACACACACACACAGCCATCTTCCATCCAGACTCCAAGAGCAAATCCCTGCTCTGGGGTTAGGAGAACAGACTTAGGAGCCTGCTGTTTGGGTACAAATCTTAGCTCTGTAAGTCATTGCATCAGTTTCCTGGGGCTGATGTAACAAATTACCACAAGCTGAATGGCTTAAAACAACAGAAATGTATTCTCTCCCAGGTCAGGAGGCAAGAAGTCTGAAATCCTGATGTTGGCAGGGTTGGTTCCTTTTGGAGGCTGTGAGGAAGAAACTGTCCTATGCCTCTCTCCCAGCTTCTGGTGGCTGCCTATTATCCATGGTGTTCGTTGGTTTATGGACACGTAACTCCAATATCTGCTTCCATCTTCATATGGCCTTCTCTGTGTTTCTTTGTGTCCCCTCCTCTTCTATAAGGACATCAGTCATTGAAGTTAGGACCCACCCTAAATCCAGTATGATTTCATCTTAAGATCTTTAACTAATTATATCTGCAAATAATGTCACATTCTAAAGTTCCAGGTGGACATGAGTTTTGAGGGACACTATTAACTCACTACAATCATGAAACATCTCTGAGCCTCAGCTTCCTCCTCTATAAAATGGTAATAATAATACCCCTCATATTCCTTATTTGAGGTTTTGAAGATAAACTAAGTTAATAGGTGGTAAAGCACTCAGAACAGTGCCTGACACGTAGTAAACACCATACTGGCATTCCAGCCCCATTGAATCCTAAGGTTTGTGGAAAATTCTGGTATTTTTCTTTCTTTTCCTTTCCTTTCTTTTTCTTTCTTTCCTTCTTCTTCTTTTTCTTCTCCTTCTCCTTCTCCTCCTTCTTTTTCTTCTTCTTCTTTTCTTGGTAAACTTTATATCTCCTAGTCTGAGAACAGTGTCTGGCATATAATATGGGTTCATTAAATATTTGTGAAATGAATACATGGGTGTTTTCAAATCACACCCAAGGGAAGCCCATCTCCACAAGCTGATGGAACCCTGGAGGATTTGCCCACACATTTCTCCAGCTGGAAAAGCCAGAATTTATCCAGTCCCTTGGGGAAACAACTGAAATGGCATGGGGCTTGTTTGGGGGTGTGTGCAGGTTTACAAACACTGATGAAGGGTACCCCTGGGCCACACACAGCACTAGGGGAGGCCACAGATTAGGGATGTTTGAATCACTTATCTCTGTGGGTATAGCTACAGCTATTGGGGTGGAAGGAGAGACGGAGAGGGGAGGCAGACAGGCACCAGCTGCTGGATGACCGGGTCAGTGAGTGCCAGCAGGTCTCTAAATACAATTCCCCAAAAGGGTTCTGGGGACATTGCTAGCGGGGCTAAGAGAAACAGTCATGGAGATCCCTAAGAGCTGTGTCTTCAGTTGGATATTCTCACCCAAAGGATGCCCTTACTAGGAAAAGTGCCTGGCAGGGGCTGAGCCAGCTGCCCAGCTGTCCCACAGGGCTCAGCTACCTTTCACTCCCTCCCCCCTGGGCAGGAATTTGTTCCTGGAGTTTAAGTGGAAGATGCCTGTGTGTGTGTGTGTGTGTGTGTGTGTGTGTGTGTGTGGTGTTCATGTACCTGTTTGTTGGGGGGAGAGGTGTTGCTCTCCAGGGCAGAAATGTGTAATCTAAGCCAGTTTCCAAGTCCAAAGCTAGCAGGAAAACTGAGATCCAAAATTAGCACACTGTCCTGAAGCCTTAGCTTGAATATATAAGGGTATACATGACAGGGGCTGGCCAGGGTGGGCACGGGGGAGAGGCAACAGGGAACCTGGAATTGGGTCACCCTTAGTAGGAATGCAGGTCCACAAATCCATCCCCCCACCGTCTTTCCTAGGACAGGATGCACTGCGAGACAGTCAGTTGAGAGACAGTAGCTAAGGTTTGGAGCTCAGTGCCTGACCTGATTGGGAATTCAGTTGGTGGCCAGGGTAAGGACTCAGAAATAGCTAACATTTATTGAGTATGTACCAAGTGCCAAGCACTATGTTAAACTCTTTACAAACACTCCATTTGTTCCTCAGAATCTTCCTGAGATAGTTATCAATGGTATCCCACTTTTTCAGTAAAATATCTGAGGCTTAGAGGGCACACAGCTAGGAAGTGTTAGAGCCAGAATCAGACCCTAAGCAGGTTGACTCCAAAACCCATGATCTTAACCATTAAGCTGTATTGTCCTCAGAATATGGCCCATTCTGAGGCTGTGACCAATGCTGGGGGTTTGGTGTTCAGACAAATTTGGAGCTCTGCTTATTCGTGATTAGTATTCTGCCAGTGTCTCAGTTTTTGATTAATCGCTGCATCAAAAATGTAAGAATTATATGTGAGATGGCGCCCCCTTGTGGGTAGAGTGGTGGTAGCAAGTAAATAAGGTATTTTTGAAGATTTTTTCTTTATGGATGTTTTCTTTCCTGGGTGTGTGGTTGGGCCTAGGCTGTTTGCAGTCCCAGGAGGGCTGACCGATGAAAAGAACATAGTTGTCACAAAACTGCTGAGAGAAAGGCCTTAAAATGAGCCGAACTGAAGACAAGGGTCTGAGGCATCTAATGTGCTTAAAACCAAAGATGTTAAAAGGGAATTGAGAGAAGAAACCAAGAGATCAGCCTCAGTTTCTCAGGGAAACTGAGAAAACAGAAGTGAAAGAAAACCTGGTCGGGAAACCCGTAGGTCACACCTGTTAAGATAATAACCTTATGCTCTTATCAATCAATAAGTGTTTATAATATTGTGTTACTAATGGTAATAGTTCTAATTTACGGAATTCCTACTATGTGATGGGTTTTAAAATATGCAATCCTAGTAAAAATCCTGCACAGTACAAATTATTCTTTCCATTTTATAAGTGAGGAAGCTGAACCTCAAAGGATAAGTGATTTGAGAAAGCCACACAGCTAGGAAATAGCAGTACCTGGATCTAGACCCAGATCTGTCTGGCTTCAGAGCCCAGGCTTTTTCTATTGTACAATATTTCCCCTTAAATTGTCATTAGCATCTGCTAATTCTGTCACTCTTTTAAGTTTCAAATGGTATTTATTACATGTCTTCCAGGTGCCTGGCACTAATCTAGACTTATTTAATTCTCACAACAACCCTATGAGGCAGGCACTATCATTATTTTCTTTCTACAGATTAGGAACCTGAAGCACAGAGAAGGTATGCAATTTGCCAAAGGTCACACAGCTGGCAAATGGCAGTATCAATATATTCTAATATATGTCTGTCTGACTTGAGGAGCCATGTTCTTAGCACACTCATATACTGCCTCTCCAGAGATACAGCAGACTCCCCAAAGGCCTCAAAGCACATTTCATTCTGTAGATGTCCTCAGAGTCAGCTTGAGGAACTGAGTGACCAGATCTGCGATATCTAATATAGTGCCCTCTCCTACCCCTTCTCTCTGTATTTCCTTACCCGACTTCACTTGTCTTCACATCACGTATCACTTGCTGATATTATGACTTCTACACTTTTGTTCTTTGTCGGTCTCTCCCACCAGACTGTGAGCTCCTTGAAGACAGGGACTTTGGTTGGCTTGCTCTACACTCAGCCCATAGGATGGTGTCTGGAACATGGCAGGTGTTCAGAAATGTGGACAGGCTGAATCTGAGCCCACAGGTTCTTCTCCTGGACTTCTCTGACGACCTCTCTTTTAGGTTGAAACTGAACTGGACAGATTTTTCTGAAGGCCACCAGTGACCTACATGTCACCATAGCCAGAATATATTTTAATCCCCCAATTATTGGACCTCTCAGTAGCATTTGGCCCAGTTGACTTCCCCATTATTCATTCAACAAATATTTCTTGAGCATCACCTAGTGGTTAAGTGCACAGACTGAAGCCAGACTGCCTGAGCTTGAGTCTCCGCTCTGTCACTGGTTAGTTGTATGACTCTGAGCAACATACTTAACCTCTCTATACTTTCATGTCCTCATCTATCAAAATGAAGATAATAAGAGTATTCATCACATTCAGTTGTTGGTGACAATTAAATGAGCTAATATTTTTAAAGCTCTTAGAATATACGATGTATGTATTTGTTAATTAAAATAAAGTCATAGCAGCTATGGGGGATATAACAGTGACCAAAATAGATAAACAGTCTGCCCTCGAAGCTTACCATCTAGTAGGAGAGATAGAAAATAAACAAAGAAATCCATAACTTCGCTGCCTCCTTCGCTTCTATCTAGCCATTAAATGTTGAAATTCCTAGACAATCCTTTTCTCTACCCCTTCTATTCATTCCTTCTTTCTTTCTCTCTCTCTGCCTTTCGCAACACCCTCTCTCTTTCTCTCTCTCTCTCTTTCTGTCTCTCTGTCTCTCTGTCTCTCTCTCTCACACACCCACCACCAGTGATCCCATCCATCTATTGTGTTCAGAGCAGAGCAGCCTGGCCCTGGCTTCAGACTGCCTCTGCTTGAATCTTGTCTCTGAAATTTACCAGCTGCATGATCCTGGATAACTCATTTACCTTCTCTGTACCTCAGTTTCTTCATCTTTAAAATGAAGATAATAAAACATCAACTTCATAAGGTTACCATGAGGATTAAGTTAGAGTTGTTAATCCACATAAATCTCTTAGGACAGCACTGACACATAGTGAGTACCTAATAAACGTTAGCTATTTTTATCTATATGTTAGAGTCCCAAATCTCTCCTTTGAGTTCCAAACCACATATCCATCTGTTTTCTTGGCATCTCCAATTGGACATCTTGAAGACACCTCAAACTCGATATATCCAAAAGTCAAGCTCATGACCCCTTCACACATCCCAAACTAGTCCTCTTCTCTAGCTGTTGCCTTCATGAATAACACCATCAACCACACAGTTACACAAGTCCTATCCTTGTCCCTTCCTCTCACTCAGTCCCCATAGCTAATCCATCAGTTAGTCCTGTACCAACGAGTGTAAGGAGTTTAGCATCATGGCTAAGAACAGAGACTTTGAAGGCAAACATGGTTAAAATCCTAGTTCTACCACTTATTAGCTGTGTAGCCAGCCCTCCCTGAGTCTCAGTTTCTTCACCTGCACAATAGGGACAATAATGGTATATATCTCATTGGATTGTTGTGAGGCTTAAATGATTATCAATGTCTTAGAACAGTGCCTAGGATATGGAAAGCACTCAATAACTGCTATTTGCTTTTTAAAAATTAATGTGGGTTTTTTTTGGTAGCTGTAGCCTTGTGACCATCCCTCCATGTGTTTCTTTCTTCTGTAGAAGTAGAACTGCAGGAAATGAATGTGTGAAATGCTAGTGGTGAAATCTGTATGGTAAAGCCACAGGTGACCTTAAATCAAACAGAACAGCACAGATGGCACAGACCCTCATCTATATTCCATATTTGTTAGAGGGAGATTGGTCCCGACCTGGTACATGGTGAAACCTGTCACTTAGAGGAGACAGAAGCCAGCCCAGAGTAAAATGACTTGAAACTTTAATTCAAAGTGAATTTAATTTAATTTATTAAATGAATACCTACTATGTGATAGACACTGGGGGGATAAGTGAATCAAACCCAGGCCTGTCCTCAAAGACATCACAGGATCTGAAGACTCGACAAGAACTGTGGAGGTTTCAAGGCACAGCGCCACTCCCCCCGGCCCCCGACAGGCCATGACCTAAGTGAGTCACTGAAGATTGCTCAGCACCAATTCCCTCATCTCTGCAATTGGACAATTGCTGGACAAATATCTCTATTAAAAACCTCACTTATCTGCTTCAGAACCCCTGCCCTGAGAAACAGATCACAATCCCAAATCTTGAGTCACACAGGCCAAGGGTCAAGTCCCAGCTTTGCCACTTAGTAGCTGAGTAACTTGGAGGTAGTCATTAAACCTCCTTAAGCCTCATTGCTTCATTTGTACAATAGAGTTAATAATAGTACCCACCTCACAGAACTGTGGAGGAGTAAAAGAGCTCATCCATACAAAGCAGTGAAAACAGTACAAAGATTAAGATCTTCATTGCTATTGGCCATTATCCTTAATTACAAGTATACACAAATACTCTGAGAAGGAATGGAAAAGGCCATAAGAATGTTCATATCTTGAAAACAGGGAAAAATGTTCACAAGAGAAAATATTGTCTAATGTGCAAAAGCTCTGATCACAGCCCAGGTTTATTACACAGTACCCAGCTGGTCATAACAGGGCTCCCAGTGTGAAAAGTGGAGCTAACATAGGGGCTTAAAATAATGAGATTAGAGGTCAGAAAGTCCTGGCTTTGAACCCTACTTTGTATTCCAAGGGCAGCTTTCTAGAGGTGACAGATTTTTTCCACACTAGTTTACAGTTCAGATATGCTGTCATTAGGGAGAAAGTGGCCCTGGGTTGGGGGTCTCGTGGCGAATATAACCAGGATTTTCAGACTTCTTTGGTGGTGGGACAGGAATAGCATGGTTTTTCACTCAGTTTTGTTATGGTTATTGTTTTGTTTGTTTGCAAGAAGGCAGTGTAGGGTAATTGCTATGAGTATGGTCTCTGGAGCCAGACTACCTAGGTTCAGATTCCAACTCTGCCACTTACTTGCTCTGTGACCTTGGGCAAGTTACTTAGCTTTTCTGAGCCTCAGTTTCACCATTTACCTAATAGTAATAATAATATACCTCACAGGATTGCACTGAGGATGAAACAAGATCCCATATATAAAAATCATCTAGTCCCATGTCTGGCACTGAATTAGCTGACAGCTCTACCATGCAGATGAGGTACTGAGGAGGGGGAAGGCTGACAAATCGTCTTCACCCTAAAGCCTGTCCTCAATAGTGCTTAAAATTCTATGAGTACAGCCTCATACCGTCAGTTAATTTCTTCAGATGTTTTTCTATCGAAGGCAAATACACCTGGAAGAAGCCACACCTCAACTGGAACCAAACTGAGTAGAGATTGGGTGAATGGCAGCTAATGGTCAGGCACAGAGCTTGGGGTGGTCACCAAGGAGAGAGGGACCCTGAAAAGAGGTAAGCTGGTATCAGAAAAGAACTTCACCAACCTCTCAACAGTACGTGCAGATGCCCTGGGTGCTATGAGACAATTGGAAGGGTCCCTGTGCTAGGTGAAGGTCCAGGTACCCACTTGCCAAATTCATCACTTGTAAAATTATGAGATGGAGTGATAATGTGCAATATTTCCCTCTACATGTGCAGAGTTTTCTTAATCAGCTTGTCTTTGCACCATTAATTTTTATTGCTTGTTCTCTCCACACCCCCAGTAGCTCTGCCAATGGGCACATCAGCCTGGCATTTCCAATCTTATTCCTACAAAGACTATTTCCAAAAACTTGCATTGTACTCACCCCTAACTCTGGTAGGTCCCAAGTAAGCAGAATTTTGTTCAACTAGCAGTTTTTAGATGTTCCTGGGATCCTTTCTGACAGTGGAAGGAAAATGGGCTGACTAGCTAGGGATTTCTAAGTTTAAACCTCAGTGTTGCTGTGATCTTGGCAAAGTTGCCCAATCTCTCTGAATCTCAGTTTCTTCATCTTTACAGTAGGTATCATGACACCCACTGCAGATGATTGCTGTGAGGATGAAACAGTATGGCATGTGTAAATATGCCCTTCTCAGAGACTGCCCCTTCTAGGTTCTGGAATCATTTAGCATGTAATGGGGGATGAATAATGGATAGGGGGCAGTGAGCAGAGCCTGGAGGGAAAAGGGGAATAATAAAAAGAGGTGCAGGTGTGAATAGAGGAGTGATAGGGGGAGTGAACCACCTGATAGTTTCCATGTCCCCTGTGAAAGAAGAGAAGCCACTGAGTGCAAGAAGGTGGGGGTGGGCAGGAGGCTGGAGGAAACTCGGGATCAATCGTTAGTGCTATTTTCACATGTTGATTGATATAGCTGTTGGCCCCTCACTCCAGTGGCCTCACTGCCCACGGCTCTAGACATTTCCTTCTGCTCCAGAAAACCTGCTTGGACTAGGCACAGCATGGATACTCCATGACAAACATGGCACATGTAGCCGCTACTCTTCCCAATTGCCTTGTCCCAAAGATTAACTTGGCCCCACCCAGAGCTCTTCCAGACACCTTGTATGCTGTGGCTTATCATGAAGTTTTCTCTTCCACTGTCCTAATGTCTATGAATGCAGTGAACAATGAGCAGGTCTGTTTGGACTGGAAGCTTCCTGAAGGTAGGATCACGCTGGTGTAGTTCTCTCCATGGAGAAGGCAGAAGCACAGAGACTCCTTGACAGCACTGCCTCCTGTCATCCTCTTTTCTACAACTTGGGGGCAACACAGAGGCCCATAAACCCCTCTTTGGCTTGTCCTCATCTTTTCCACATGTTGAAATGTGTCCTATTAAATTTTTCTGTCTCCCTTTCTTCTCTCTCCTCTTTTCTCCTCCTCCACTTCCCCCTCTTCTATCTCTCTGGTTCTGTCTTTTTCTGTTTCTACACCTCTTTCCCTCTTTAAATAAAAATCTCAATAAATATCTCTTTCCATCTACCTCTCTG